>NC_134486.1:184840544-184889383 GCF_040206685.1 Ascaphus truei | reverse complement strand
CTTCCAGATCTGACTCAAGTTTCACACGGGAGACATCGGAAGACAGGTAGGGAAAACCTCCCCTCCAGTATAGTACCTTGAGGGACTGCGGATCAGGTAAGATCCCAAGGGATTGCTGCTTTGGAAATTGTTAAAAGGGGGCATCCTGACACTGGTTAATGGGTTCAGAAGTCATTCACGTCTGGCTTTTTTTTTGGTTCGGTTAGTGAGGTCAACACACACACACACACACACACACACACACACAGTACTTTTCGAAATAAACCTACGTTTCTATGAAAATGTAAATTTTTTTTTTTGCGGCCCACGTAGACTTAAACCTTGTTTTTTTGGCCCTTGTTAGCATTTGAGTTTGACATGCTTGCTTTAGGGTCTCTTTGCTTCATGTATATTTGTAATAATTACTTTTGTATAGGGGTATGTACAGTATGTATTCTGCTGTCTCTCCCCTATTCACTACACTAATGTCTCTATAGCTCTTCCTTTTCTGTTTTTTTTTTGTGTTTTTTTAACATGTTTGGTTATTATTTATATGTGTTCAGTTTAAATGCATGAATTTATTCACTACGGTATGCCTGGTAATGTTTTAAGGGACAGGGTTTACCATACTCAGTTAAGTTATGGTGATAATGGTGAAAGGCGGGGTTTCAGACCTGTCTAAGACATGCAAATTAGCATACAGTAATATATCCATTTGCTACATGCTTTGTTGTGGAGGGTTTCTGTCACTTTTTTTACCCACCATAACTTAACTGAGTATGGTAAACCCTGTCCCTTGCTTCTTTTTTGCATAGCTGGCATAACCAACCCCACACTGAGGAGACCCATTAAGGTCGAAACAGTCTGTCTGTGGGTGGGTTTGCTGGCTATGCATCTTAACCCTGGCTGTGCTCAAAGCTGTGACCATGCAGCAAGCTTAAGCCTATAGGGAAACCATGTTGAATGGTTTTGAAGCAAAAAGTGGCACTGTGTGCTTGTTTGCATGTCATTTCCCAGAATCCCTTGCTGCAGTGGAAGTGCTGTGTGCTGGGTGATAATGGTGGAAGGCGGGGTTGCAGACCTGTCTTAGACATGCAAATGATCATACAGTAATATATCCATTTGCTATATGCTTTGTTGTGGAGGATTTTTGTCACCATAATTTAACTGAATATATATATATATATATATATATATATATATATATATATATATATAGACAACCACATCTCGTTGAGGTCCCTTTTATCCCAAATAAGGCCGGAAAAAAAGTACTTCTATTTACGTGGGGTATATTTATAGGGGTTTAGTAACGTATTCGCAGGCCCACTGTCCCTTTAAGAAAACCAAACCAAAATCAAAAGCTATCCCGGTCAGGGATCTAACTTACTTCATCAGCCCTGTCTACCGGGCAGCCAGCTAAGCCAGTTTCCACCCCAAAATATGCCCTGGCATAGGCAATAAAGAAACAGCACTGTCTTTAGTCATATTGTAGCAATAAAGGGTTTGCTTATCTTAATCCATCTGGAGAAGAAGTCACTGCTTCAGCACGGCTCTCTCAGCAGTGTCTCTCACTTTTTACCAGCTTCTGGTAGCTGGGGAGCCCCTTCTGCCTCCCTCCTTCTCTGAAGGCAAACAGTCAGTCTATCTCACTGGCTCTGGCGTTCTGGCTCAGCCTGTGACCAAACACTTCCTTGTTTTTCAGGAGTTCAGCCCAGGCTGATTAATTAGATTTCAGGTGTCCTTGACAACTCCAGGGAGGATTAACTCTTTCCAGCACCTAGATGCCAGTGCTGGTATCACATATCCCTCCTCCCAGCGAAACATTGTCCTGTGAGCGACCCGTGCACTATTCCCGTGCCCCAACTTCTTTGTCAGACATGTCTGACATCCACCTCTGCTTTTTCCTTGTCTTCCAATTGAAGAGTCTCTCCTTCGGGGCAAATACTGGACCTTCTGGGCCTTCAGACTGGTACTTCACTACCTCTTTATCTTGTGCCGGCCGGAGTCTAGGGTTGAAGCTCCGCCTTTGTTGTGTCCCCTTCTGCAAATGTCCCTGAGCATTCTGCTGTGTATTAGCTCTCTCTGCCAGGACTCTATGCCACTCTGTAACCTTGATCTGCATAATCTGAAGATGCATCTCTGTCTTTTTCCTCTTGTGCTCAAAGTCTCCCTTATCCTGTAGAAGAGCCTCAACCTTGGTCAGCTCATTGCATATACTCGCCTGTGACTGTTTGGCCTTCTCTTGTGAAGACAGCAACTCTGCTTTAGCGGTGATGGCTTTTGGAACTTCCTCCATCAGCGTACCTTCAGTGTTGGGTTCCACACCTCTTATCTTCAACTTGGACGGGATCCTTATTAACCCCAGGTGCACCATATGGCACCTCCCTTTACCGTCGTCAGACTCGTAGGCTTGGGCCTTTCTGTCTTGACACCTTAACTTACTCCGTATGGAGTGTTGCTGGACAACCTGTGAGGTTTTTCTCGTCTTACAATCATGGACATACTTCAGTCCCATTCGTGACTGTCTCTTTACAGTGGCTGCCTTCATTGCAAGGAATCAACTTTGGGTCCCATGGGCATTGTAGTATGGCTGGATTCTTACTGTGCTAGTACATCGCACCTTGGTCTTCCCATTCCATGCCTTGTGGAAAGTAAATTGTAGTACTGCAACGATATGGCAGTCCTGCTTCCTGATGCGCCTCACTTGCTTTATCTCTACCGCCCTCTTTCTCATGGACTGCTTCTGTGACCCAAGTTTCTGTCTTAGGGTTGTAACCTCTTTCTCCAACTTCAGCTGAGAAAGCTAATGCTGGGCAGCATTAAAATCCAACGTAGCGTCCTGTTCAGTCTTCAGAGCCTCGAGCTCCTCCCCCAGGTCGCGCTTTTGTTTCTCTGTCATCTTGCGGCCAGCACTCTCAGACTCCAGGTCCTTCCTCAAGTTTTGAAGCAGTCCTTCTGTATATCTTTCCCACTGAGTGCGGCTGCTAGTTCAGCTACTTTGAAGTTGAGTCATGATTCCACATCTGTTAGCTGTTTCAGAGCCAGGTTTAACTCTGTTTCCTTTTCTCTATTCTTGACCTGCAGCTGCTGGTGCTCCTCCTGGACCTTGTCCAGCTACAACTGCAGCCAGGCCCTCTCATTGGCCGTGTGATCCAGCCGCTTGTAGATATCAGCCATTTCGGTTTCATAGCGCAAAGTCAGGCAGGCCACTTGATGGACGGACACCTCCTCCCTCTTGGTGAGCTGTATCTCGTGCTCAGCCATCTGCTTCTGCAGTACTTCAGTTTGATCCTGCAAGTCCCCTATCAGGGCCTTCACCTCTTCCCGGTGCTTGTTCTGGGTTTGCATCAGCGCCTTCTTCATCTTTTGGAGCTCTGCAGTTTTTGCTGCCAGGATCTCCGCTGCTTCCGTTTTCCAGGCTTCTTTCTCCTTGGCATACTGACTCAAGGAGATGGAGTTGCCTCTCTGCTTCTCCAGCTCTTGCTCCAGTCTCTGGACCATCTTGTGCTCCCTCCCATACAGGGTCACCTGGCTTCTAAGCTCCAACCCCAGCGATGCTCTTGTGGCACACAGCGTGGCCCTCAGCTCCTCATACTGCTCTGTGGGGACATACTGGGTACTCAGCCGTTCCTGTAGCACTCGCTGCTTTTCCTTGGCCGCTTGCAGATTTGCACATAGCTCTTGCAGATGGCTCTGCCATAGGTGCGCTGCTTGTGTGTGATGTTCCAGGGAGACATGTTGCATCCTCTCTGCATTCTGCAGTGCTTCCTGCCCCTCTAACTTTTCCTGGATCAATTGCTTCTCCACTTTTCCTACTTAGTGAAGCTTCTTATCACATTTACTGATTTGATCAGTCAAGTCTGAATTTTTCTGTCAGACTTACATTCTCTTTCTTTACAGTCTCTAAATCCCTCAGGGCATTCTCATGGGGTTCCTTCAACAAACCCAGCTTTGTGATATACAATATAAAAACCCAGACGCTTATGAATGCAGTTTACCCCAGTCCATAGAAATGTCCATAAAGCTCTAAAAGTTCTCTTGATGGTTCAAGCGAAAATGAAGTAGAGAATCTGCTGCTGGCTGGCACCTCGGTGATCCTCCTATAGATGGATAGATAAGGGGAAACACATCATTGCGCAGTAACGAGCACCAGGTTGCAATTCTAAGGACTAGAAAGATCTCAACAAGAATATTTATGTTATGTTCAATTGAGAGAATCTGTTCTTTAGCCCACGTTTTCTCCTGGACTCCACGAATCCCACGTGTAGTCAATCCTCAGTCAGCCTCATCTACTAGTTCACCACAGCTTGTACTAAAAGTATTCTCCGTGGATCCCCAGGAATGAAATGACAATAGAAGAAAATAGTGCAGACTGCTAGAAAATGTAATGAAAATAAAAGACAGCCAATAGCTTACTTACATAAACTTTGCTGCTATAAAACAATTGACAATGCCATCCGCAGCTTGTAGTCGGGTGTTAAATCTGGTGCACTAAGCTGCAAGCGCTCTCACTGCTCGCAGCCCCAATGCCAGTGCGACTCTCCGTGCAACTGATTGACGTCACACGATGGCGCCACCACGACCCTCCTTGCCGACGGACACCTCAACTCCTCCTTCCCCAAACGTGTTTCGTGACGCAAATATCGTCACTTCATCAGTGGTGTGGGGGAGTTCTCAAACATTGGTGGTATTTATACCATAAGGAGCAACATACACCCCTCATGCTAAATTCATGTCTGGCACCACTAAGGGGGGAACTGGGCGCCAACTCAGATTTTAAGTTCTTAGCTCGTTTATAAACGATCTGTGCATGAATGGGTAGAATGGATTTTAAAATGGGGTCTCTAAGGAGAATACCCCAATGCTTATTTAAAGTTTTCTTTATCTCAGGGGCCATGCTGTTAAACTTAGTAATAAACGGTATAAATTCTCCCTTTTGATCGTTTTTAACTTTTTTATCCAGATTGATAAGGGATGTCCTATCAATATCCCTGACAGTGAGGAGGGCTTGGTTAACCCTATCCCTATTATAATCTCTCTCAATAAATTTCTCTCTGAGAGTATTCAACTGTTCAGTACATATATGTTCTTGTGAGCAATTTCTCTTAATTCTTAGGGCCTGACCCTGTGGGATATTTTGTATCCATCTAGGATGGTTGTGGCTGGACGCCAAAAGGTATGTGTTGGCGTCCACCTCTTTGTGGTATGTTTTGGTATGCACCACACCACCCTCCACATACAGGGTGAGGTCCAAGAAATTAATACTATTGCAATCACTAGTGAATTTAAATCTGATATTATAAGGATTATCGTTAAGATGTCATTTGAACAACACTAAGTGCCGGGTTTTTTATATTGTATATCATTGTATTTTGTATGCGAATTTGTGAGTTAATTTGCTAGGTAGGAATCCTACGGCAGCTATACCAATCACGCATAGAGTTTGGTCACGTTCATTCACAACACACACATTTCACTTTTGTTATTCACATTTTATTGGTTATAGCGCTGAGTTATAGGGTTTATTAGTTAGTCACTCCATTCCAGATTTTTATATCTCACACCCATCAGCTACAGACCTCACCATGGCACTATTCACAAATAGAGCACTTATGGACATAGATTTTAATGGTTTCTTTGATGAAACCAATGAAACTATGGATCTAGAGACAGAAAATTGGATAAACTGTTAAGTCAGGAAATACGACAAAAATGGGACATCTTCACTTTGAATAAATATTTATAGCACAAAAGGGTACCTAGAGGGTTACGGATTCTAAAAGCACCGACTATTGATTTGGATAATGAGGGCTTCATGTGTGATTGGGATTACCTATTGGATACCTGCTCAATAGGGCTAATACAGTTACTAATTAAACATAGAAGCACCATATTAGATAAAATTGATGGGGAAATTAACAAAATCAGAGACCAACTGGAACCCTTTATGACATTGTCTGAATATAAGATCTTAGAAGACAAGGTCATTCAGAGGATGGCCAAGCTTGGTAAAGAAGTTAAAACTGTCAGAGAGAAAAAATTTATACGAGACAAAAAGGATTATGAGGGCGGCAAAGAGAGGAATTGGACAAGAGACAAAAAAGTGTCTCCGCCATCGGGGGTAAAAAACAGAACTTAAATCAAAATAAAGATTGGTCTAGGTCCAATCATAAGGAGGATGATAGAGAACATGTGTTCAGGGGATATCGTGAGAGATCCCCCATTCATAGACCCAATGATAGAGACCATGGGGCCTATGCAGTAAATGACGAGAAGCCGGGATTCGTCATTTTTTTGCCGAGTATGCCATATGCCATTCTATTAATGGCGAAATGTGTGCGAGATTAGTTAAAGTCGCCATATGTTATTAGCGTCGGTAAAAAAGCGAAGTGGCGAGAATGGCTATTTCGCCATATTCCGCACCACTCACAATGCTATAGATGGCGAGTAAGATCACGGCGGTGCGCGGCATAATGTCATTGCCAGAAAACCGGCAAAAACCTGCGCCAAAACAAATAGGCAACAACAAACCGCGGAGAGGCGAACATTTCAACTACAAGTGAAATTGCTGTGTCAATGTTATGTTGCTGTTGTCATCGCAGCTTTGCATCTGTTCCATGCCATTATGAACTGTTTACATGTGTTCTTTAAAATAAAATACATTTATAATGTTCACCAAAGGTGTCTGTCTTTTGAATGTAAGTGTAGTGTTTGTGGTTGTGAAATGTGTTGCACATCTACGTTTAGAGTAAATTTTGTGTATACCTGTGTGACGATTCAGGGGATCCCTTCCCCTGTATGTGTCCCTGACGTCCCTTCCTTGCCTGTTTCTCCCTCTGTGTCTGCCTCGTCCGGCCTCTCAGCGTCTGTGCGCGCTCCCCGCAAGTCACGCGCACCTTCTCGCTCGCGACCTCCCTCTGCTCCCGCTCTTGCCTCCTTACCTCTTTCGGTCCCCTCGCCTGTCCCTCTTCATCCTCCGCTGGTGCCCCCGCGGCACGGCGCTCCGCGCCTTGTGACGCAGCCTGTGCGCGCGCACTCTCACCTTACAGAGGGCACGCGCACACGCTCTTCTTGTAAGCCTTCTCACACCCCTGGCTCCTCCTGTCACACGCTCCAGGCTATCTCCCTCACTGACTCACCTGTCTCCTCCTCCTCACCTATCCCTGCTGTCTCCCACTTCACCTTCTGCTCCTCCTCTCTCTTCCATTGGTGTTCCCTCCTTTATAACCCCTGTCTGTCCTTTGTATCGTTGCTCTGCATAGTTCTTTGTAACCTCTATGTGTGCAGTCCTATGCTTGGCTCTCCTGTGTTTTCCAGCTTCCGTTCCTGCTCCTGCTTACCCCTGGATTTCCCTGGCTGACCCTGCTTACGAATACGACTCTGCTGACTTCTGTGATCCCTGGACTCTGGCTTATGAACATTACGATCCTGATCTCTATATCCCAAGACTCTGGCACACGGACACCACTACTCTTACTCTGAACACCAAAGGCGTTGCAAGTATATCTAACCATCTTCCTACACTCCGGGCACGCCCTCACTGCTGTGGGTGCGTGATAATACCCTTCCCACCTCAGTACTGGGGACTGGTCAGGTCTGCAGGCGTACAGGCTTTACATTATGCAGAGCCCAACAAATGCAGACCCCCCTGAGGTGGGCCAAGGTGTGACTTTGGAACGCTTGCAATTCGTGAGTAATCAGCTTACCAGTATTTGCCAACAACTGGCTAATCTCCCTGTTCAGGAAACTCCTATGGTTTCTGCACCCCCTATTACTATGCCTTCAGCTAGCACTGGACCACGAATCCCACCACCTAAACGTTATGAGGGGGACCCCCTCGCTTGTCGCGGTTTCCTTAACCAATGCGAGGTACAATTCAAAACGTCTCCCTCTCAGTTTCCCACTGACCGTTCTAAGGTGGCTTACATCTACGCTTTGCTCACCTGTGACGCTCTCGCTTGGGCCTCTCTCTACGAGAGACACTCTTCCTTAACCTGTCCTTCCACACAGGTCACCCTCTTTGCCTCTCCTGGCGTTGGACGCTCTGGAGTCGATGCAAATCGATGGCCAACAACTTCGGGCCGTGGAGAGAATGCGACGCCGTCAGAATGGACTCTGTTTCTACTGTGGTTCTTCGGAACATAGTCTCCAGAACTGTTCCCTGAAGCCGGGAAACAGAAACACCCAGTAAAGGTAGAGGGGCTTCTACTGGGTACAGTCTCTCCTTGCCCCTCTCTCCCTGAGGATCTCCCAAAGAAGTTTATGCTTCCTGCTACTCTGGAGGGTCCTGGCCTCCTACTGAAGGTAAAGGCTTTCATTGACTCTGGATCAGGCGGTAACTTCCTGGATAAGACCTTCGCCTCAGAGAACCAAATTCCTTTGGTCAAAAGAAAAGCACCTATTGGTCTCGAGGCCATTGACTGTCGTCCACTTCAACCAGCATTTATCATCTGGGAGTCCATTCCCCTCACTCTGACCTTGGCCGACGGTCATAAGGAGGTAATTGTTTTTGATATCTTCCATTCTCCTACCGTTCAACTTATTTTAGGATTGCCTTGGCTTCAACTCCACAATCCGTGCAATGATTGGTCCGGCACCACGCCTATCCAGTGGCCTCCTCCCGCTGAGTCTGCTTCCCCGACACCTCCTGTTGCGGTACTTGCCGGCCTGGATTCGGGGCTTTCCGTTCTCTCGATTCTTCCAACCGTGTATCATGAATTCCTGGATGTATTCAATAAGGTAACAGGCTGAGGTTTTACCTCCCCATCGTCCATACGATTGTCCGATTGATTTAATTCCAGGAACCATTCTCCTGAAGTCGAAATCTTACCCGTTGTCCATTCCTGAAACTGAGGCCATGACGTCTTACATCCAAGAAAACTTGGAGAAAGGATTCATCCGCAATTCTACCTCCCCCGCTGGGGCAGGCTTCTTCTTCGTGAAAAAGAAGGATGGATCGTTAAGACCTTGTATTGACTTTCGTGGACGCAATAAAATCACGGTAAAGAATCGGTACCCCCCTTCCCTTAATCTCTGAACTGTTTGATCACCTCCAGGGAGCCTCTATCTTCTCCAAGATGAGTGGAAAACCGCGTTTAATACACGATCTGGACATTATGAGTATCTATTTATGCCCTTTGGATTATGCAATGCTCCTGCCGTCTTCCAAGAGTTCCTGAACGACATGTTCCGGGATGTATTGGGAACTTTTGTTATCGTATACTTGGATGACATTCTTATTTTTTCTAGAAACTTAGAGGGACACATTCACCAGAAAAACTAGTGCTGTCTAGGCTCCGTGCTAACCGCCTTCACGCCAAGATGGAGAAATGTTTGTTCCACCAGATGTCTACTGCCTTTTTAGGTTATATCATCTCTAATCAAGGTTATTCTATGGATCCAGAGAAATTCAAATCTGTTCTCTATTGGCCGCTGCCAAATTCCCTCAAGGCCGTGCAGCGTTTTCTTGATTTTGCCAATTATTACAGGAAATTCGTCCGTAATTTTTCTTCTATTTCCCTTCCTATCACTGCTTTGACCAAAAAAGGTGCCAACCCCACGTCATGGTCCCCCGAAGCTCTTAACGCATTTGAATTTCTCAAAAAATCATTCGTTTCTGCACCCATCCTACGTCATCCAGATACCTCTCTTCCCTTTACTTTGGAAGTTGACGCCTCGGATGTAGGAGCCAGTGCAGTTCTTTCTCAAAGATCCTCCCCCCAAGAAAAACTCCATCCCTGCGTTTTTTTTCTCGGAAACTCTCTTCTTCCAAGAGAAACTATGATGTCAGGAACCGCGAGCTACTGGCCATTAAATTGGCTCTTCAGGAGTGGAGGCATCTTTTAGAAGGCACCAAAGAGCCTATTTCCATCCTCACTGACCACAAAAATTTGCTGTATATTGAGGGGGCTCGTCGTTTAGGATCCCGCCAGGCCCGTTGGCCTCTTTTTTTCCCCGTTTCAATTATACCATTTCGTATATTCCATGTACCAAAAATATCAAAGCAGACGCTCTCTCTCGCCAGTTCGCCACGGAAAACGAATCCAATGACTCTTTGGAACCTATTCTTCCTGCCAAGTGCATCATCTCTGCCAATAGTTTCGATATTTTGGATGAAATCAACAAGGCCCAGGTCCACATTCCCAGCAGGTTCAGGGTACCAGAGGGACGTCTATACACAGCTCCACGATTTCGCCACAAGATCTTACTTTAGGGACATTCTTCTAGATCTGCCGGTCATCCAGGCTTCAAGAGGACAGCGGGACTTATCAAACGGACATTTTGGTGGCCTAAGATGAATAAGGACATTTTTTATTTCACTAGTGCTTGTCCGGTGTGTGCCCAGAGTAAAAATGCCCATCACAAACCTTCGGGTCTTCTTATGCCTCTTCCCATCCCGGAGCAACCCTGGAAACACATCTCTATGGATTTCATTGTCGAACTTCCCAATTCCAAAGGAATGAATACCATTGTTGTCGTAGTAGACAGATTTTCTAAACATTCACACTTTATTCCCCTCAAGGGCCTTCCTAATGCTACTACTTTGGCCGATATTTTTTCCAAGGAAATTTTCAGATTGCATGGCGTCCCGATTTCAATTGTTTCTGATAGAGGGTCTCAATTCATCTCTAAGATTTGGCGGGCGTTTTCCCAGAGACTCGGAATCTCTCTTCTTTTTTCTTCCGGATACCACCCTCAGACCAATGGTCAGACAGAAAGGATGAACCAAACCTTAGAGCAATATCTTAGATATTTCATCTCTGAGTCACAAGACAACTGGGTGGACCTGTTACCATGGGCCGAATTTGCTATCAATTCGCTTAAGAATGAATCTACACAAGAATCCCCTTTTTTCATCAATTTCGGTTTTAATCCTAGTAGCCTTCCCCTCTCCCCCCCCCCCCCCCCCTTTCTGGTGTTCCTAAATCAGACTCCCAAGTTTCGACCATTCAGAATTCCTGGGAAAAGATCCTTAAGTCTCTACAAACCGCCGTCTCTAGGCAAAAAACTAAAGCGGATCGACGTCGTCAATCAGGTCCTTCATTTAATACTGGGTGACAGAGTGTGGTTGTCCTCTAAGAATATTAGGCTTAAAACTCCATCTCCAAAGTTGGCCCCAAGATTCCTGGGCCAATTCAAGATAACAGAAAAGATTAACCCGGTCGCCTACCGTCTTGCACTACCTCCCACCATGAGGATCCCTTCCGTATTTCATGTGTCCTTACTCAAGCCTTTTGTCCAGAGCTCGCACTTTCCGGATCCCTCCCGTAAACTCAACCCAGTGTCTACCCTAGGACAACAAGAGTACGGGATTCCCTCTTTGATCGACTCTCGTTTATCAAGAAACAAGCTTCAGTTCCCCGTCCACTGGAAGTGGGTATGGCCCGGAGGAACGTTCTTTGGTTCCAGCACGTCATATCCATGCTCCCAAGCTTCTTCAACAATTCCATCTAAAATTTCCCCAGAATCCGTGGTTGGATCGTTCGGAGATCAATCCTCAAGTGGGGGATACTGTGATGATTCAGGGTATCCCTTCCCCTGTATGTGTCCCTGACGTCCCTCCCTTGCCTGTTTCTCCCTCCGTGTCTGCCTCTGATGCCCTCTCTGCGTCTGTGCGCGCTCCCCGCAAGTCACGCGCACCTTCTCGCTCGTGACCTCCCTCTGCTCCCGCTCTTGCCTCCTTACCTCCTCCCGTCCCCCCCACTGTCCCTCCTTCATCCTCCGCTGGTGCCCCCGCGGCATGGCGCTCCGCGCGCCTAGTGACGCAGCCTGTACGCGTGCACTCACCTGCACACGCTCGTCTTGTAAGCTTTCTCACACCCCTGGCTCCTTCTGTCACATGCTCCAGGCTATCTCCCTCACTGACTCACCTGTCTCCTCCTCTTCTCCTCCACACCTATCCCTGCTGTCTCCCACTTCACCTTCTGCTCCTCCTCTCTCTTCCATTGGTGTTCCCTACTTTATAACCCCTGTCTGTCCTTTGTATCGTTGCTCTGCATAGTTCTTTGTAACCTCTGTGTGTGCAGTCCTATGCTTGGCTCTCCTGTGTTTTCCAGCTTCCGTTCCTGCTCCTGCTTACCCCTGGATTTCCCTGGCTCTGACCCTGCTTATGAATACGACTCTGCTGACTTCTGTGATCCCTGGACTCTGGCTTATGAACATTACGATCCTGATCTCTATATCCCAAGACTCTGGCACACGGACACCACTACTCTTACTCTGAACTCCAAAGGCATTGCAAGTATATCTAACCATCTTCCTACAGGCCCGGCAATGCCATACCACACTCCGGGCACGCCCTCACTGCTGTGGGTGCGTGATAATACCCTTCCCACCTCAGTACTGGGGACTGGTCAGGTCTGAGGGCATACAGGCGTTACAACCTGCTGGAATGTCCCTGCGGACTGCAATACAGGGGGAGGACGAGGAGAGCCTTAAAATGTAGACTGACAGAGCATGTATACAATATTAAAAAGGGTTTGGAGACACATAGTGTCTCCAACCACTTTAAAATAAAACACAACCAGAAGCCAGATGGACAGACTCAACTATTTATCCAAAAGGGAGAGCTTTTGGATTTATACCTTGAAGACTCTGTCACCCAATGGCCTGAATATAGATTTCGACTTGGCCTCTTTTCTAATAGACTAACCAATCTTTTCTAATAGATTTATCAATTTCTTCCACTAGATCAACCAATCCATCTTTATTCATTAATTAATTGTTCAATAAGATAAAACTGTAATTAGATCACATTTCTGATTTTTGCAATAATATTGCCACTAAATCCCAGGGCTATATAGCTCTATTGGCAGTGTTGTGTTGCCTAAATACAGGTGCATTTTTTTTGCAGGCATTTTATTATATTTTAAATGATTTTAGCATGAGGGGTGTATGTTTCTCCTTATGGTATAAATCCCACCAATGTTTGAGAACTCCCCCACACCACTGATGAAGTGACGTTTTTTGCGTCACGAAACGCGTTTGGGGAAGGAGAAGTTGAGGAGTTGAGGAGTCCGTCGGCAAGGCTGGTCGTGGTGGTGCCATCGTGTGACATCAATCAGTTGCACGGAGAGTTGCGCTGGCATTGGGGCTGCAAGCAGTGAGAGCGCTTGCAGCTTAGTGCACCAGATTTAACACCTGACTACAAGCTGTGGACAGCACATTGTCAATTGTTTTATAGCAGCAAAGTTTATGTAAGTAAGCTCTTGGCTGTCTTTTATTTTCATTAAATTTTCTAGCAGTCTGCACTATTTTCTCATATTGTCATTTCATTCCTGGGGATCCACGGACAATACTTTTGGTACAAGCTGTGGTGAACTAGTAGATGAGGCTGACTGAGGATTGACTACACGTGGGATTCGTGGAGTCCAGGAGAAAACGTGGGCTAAAGAACAGATTATCTCAATTGAACATAACATAAATATTCTTGTAAGTTGAGATCTTTCTAGTCCTTAGAATTGCAACCTGGTGCTCGTTACTGCGCAATGATGTGTTTCTCCTTATCTATACATCTATAGGAGGATCACCGAGGTGCCAGCCAGCAGCAGATTCTCTACTTCATTTTCGCTTGAACCATCAAGAGAACTTTTAGAGCTTTATGGACATTTCAATGGACTGGGGTAAACTGCATTCATAAGCGCCGGGGTTTTTATATTGTATATCATTGTATTTTGTATGCAAATTTGTGAGTTAATTTGCTAGGTAGGAACCCCACGGCAGCTATACCAATCACACATAGAGTTTGGTCACGTTCATTCACAACACACACATTTCACTTGTGTTATTCACATTTTATTGGTTATAGCGCTAAGTTATAGGGTTTATTAGTTAGTCACTTCATTCCAAACCCAGCTCTGTGTTTAGACTGTGGCCCTCCTGGTGTGAGTGTTCCACCTCTGTGCTGAGAGCGTGAACCTCTTGTAGAGCCTTCCCGTATTTCTGTTTGAGGTTAGCAATCAGTTTTTCCGATTTGTTCTGCTTTTCCTCCATGGTAGCAATTGAGGCATTGGCATTTTCCAGACCAGTCGTCACCTCCTCCAACTCACTCCGTAAGAGACAGTCTATTTTCTTAAAAGCCGCATACTCTTATATAGCTGGGAGTATACACCTCTGTAACTCGGCGTTCACTTCTCGCTCCTTATTGTTAGATTCTCGCTCCTTCTTGTTACATTCTCGCTCTTTCATCAATCCCTGCCACAGGACTTCATAATCATGGCGGGCAGCTTGGAGTTCAGAAATTAAAGCCTCTTTATCCTGGATCAAGGATTCAGCATCCCTTTGCTCCTCCTTTTCCTTTACCACCATTCCCATGACAATTCTGCCCATCACTCTGGTTTGCAGCACATCTCGGCGCCTTTCTGACGCATGTCCTGACAGCGCAAGTTCAGGTGGTTCGGTCACTTCCTCTGTGACTTGAGGAACAGTTTTCTTTTTCTTCTTCTTTCTTTTTGCTTTATTAGCTCCAGAGACATCAGTAGTACTGGGCACAGACTCACTGGTATCAGCTTCCACATCTTGCTTGTACTCACAGGGCCTTGTTTGCTTTTGCAGCTGTTTGTCCTTGAAAATTTGGGGACACACATCTTCCATGTGACCTACTCCACGACAGGCCCAGCATACTAAATTAATCTGGTACTGTATGAGTCGTCGTCATCATCATCATCGTAGGGTCTGAAGGGATGCATTAAACTCCACCATGTGACAACCACATCACGCTGCAGTCCCTTTTATCCCAAATAAGGCCGGAAACACAGTACTTCTATTTACGTGGGGTTTATTTATAGGGGTTAAGTAACGCATTCGCAGGCCCACCGTCCCTTTAAGAAAACCAAACCAAAATAAAAAGCATAAATAAAAACTTATCCCGGTCAGGGATCTAACTTACTTCTTCAGCCCTGTCTACTGGGCAGCCAATTAAGCTTGTTTCCACCCAAAAACATGCCCTGGCATAGGCAATAAAAAAATAGCAGTCTTTTGTCATATTGAAGAAATAAAGGGTTTGCTTATCTTAATCCATCTGGCGAAGATGTCCCTGCTTCAGCACGGCTCTCTCAGCAGTGTCTCTCACTTTCTGCTAGCTCCTTTGCACTGCTTCAGCACGGCTCTCTCAGCAGTGTCTCTCACTTTTTACCAGCTTCTGGTAGCTGGGGAGCCCCTTCTGCCTCCCTCCTTCTCTGAGGGCAAACGGTCAGTCTCTCTTACTGGCTCTGGCGTTCTGGCTCAGCCTGTGACCAAACACTTCCTTGTTTTTCAGGAGTTCAGCCCAGGCTGATTAATTAGATTTCAGGTGTTCTTGACAACTCCAGGGAGTATTAACTCTTTCCAGCACCTAGATGCCAGTGCTGGTATCACAATATATGACCTAGGCGTAAAGAACCAGGGAGAGAAAGAGAAAAAAAGAAAAAGAACCATCATAGGGTAGTATGTCCAATAATCAGAATCACAGTAATGGTGAGATATGCACTTACAGTGAGCTTGATCAATATATGCCTTTTATCCACTCTGGGATCAGGAACTCAGCTTGAAGATTTCTTGTATTTCTGCCAGGGACTCTCTGCACTTCCAAGCAGTTGTCTTCACAGTGCTTCACAGCAGTCGCGTAACACGCAGCAGTGAAGTGAATTGTCCCAGAGTCACATAATCCGGAACCGGCATCTGATCCACTGTTGGTAAAATATACCTAGAGTATAGTGGGAATGAAAGGCAAATAAATCACATTGAAAGCAAGATAAATGTGCGACAATAATATCGGCAAATATTAAATGATTGGCCGAAATGACAATCCTGTGCTGGAAACAATAAGAGTCCTATTATGGACAGGAACACATTATGTGACTCATATTGCTCTGGGACATTTCACTTCACTGCTGCGTGTTATGACTTGCCTCTTTTTTTCCCAGGAGGACATAGTTGTTTTGCTTTAGGAGATGCCTCTCGTGGACTAAGTATTCATAGTGGCATTCTGCCACTTATCAGCCACACTATGAACTGATCTTCTTCACAGACTGTTTTTTGATCTCTAGCTCCTGATACCAGCTATCTGGCCAATTGTTCTGTATACATATGGATTTGATTTTGCCAGTCCACCCCATCATTTATGTAAATATTTTATTATCAATCTTTTCACTGTTTTTTGCACTTCTGCACTATGGGTGTTTTAGTTATGTGCAACAATCTGGCTTCATAAATTTATTTAATATGCCTCTCATCTGTATTAACCCCATGTTTTTGGTGTCTTATGCTTGTTGCCATTTAGTACAACTTTAGGCGTTTCCAGGCAATGTCAGGCACATTGACAGGGCATTGTTTAGCCTACTAGAGATGTATACTCCCATGCAGCCCGCTTTTAGCACTTTGCCTGACTGCCCTTCATTGTTTCCATGCTTATTAGCGCAATTTAGCAGTCTGGAGCATGCGCAGTTGCACCCACAACGCGATCGAGGGCTTCTCCTGCAGACACATTAATTATTTATTTCCTTCCCTCTCAAGAGGCTCGCGCATGCGCAGTTCACGCTTCATTGGCCTGCTATGCGTTGCATTAGCCTCAGGCGCCCCCGCAGATTGAGTTACACGCGACGGAGGTTCCTGCTGTTCATCTCTGACCAGCGCATGCGCAGTGACTGCGTTTCACCACACGGGCGGGTCCTTGCGTTCCAGGCATTGCTGGAGGTATAACAGGTATGCGAGAGGCAATCATATTGTATGTTAAGCATTATTTAATCATTGGTATGTGTTGCACCTGTTTGCACCAGTGTGATGAAACGCGTAGAGCTGTGATGTCATCGCGTTCGTGTTGGTGTATTTGGAGTCCCTGGCTTCCCTGCGCTCCGGCTGGGGTAATTTTAAGTGCTAGCAATCATTGTATGAGAGGGAGCAAAGGATGTGCAGGCATTGGATGCCTATTTATCTTGCTGCCAATTTGGGATAGGAGTTCATGGTGAACCTGGGCTGTTTACATCCACTCTGCAAACCTAGGACTCACCCTACACTGCAGATTACCACAATAGAGATTTCTCTCCCACGAATGGTTCTGTTTAAAATCCTGTAAGTGCACATTCTTATGGGTTGCTGATTTATTAAATAAATGTACCTTATTTTTTACTCAGTTACATGCTATGGAGCTTGCGCTTTTGTTTGTTTTTTGTTCAGGTATTTATATGTGTTCATGTTCACTCTGTAATCACATCACCTTCATAAAGGTCCCGCACGCGGGGACGAAACGTTGGAATGATGTCTTGTTAATTACAATATATATTTTTTTGACCAACCATTGGAGTGCTGCCTTTGATATTCATTAACACGGTATAGTATTGCCTATTTCATTATATAGGATCTGCACCCACCCAATTGACTGACCTGACGGAGTGCTTACTGTTCTTTGAGATATATATATATATATATATATATATATATATATATATATATATATATATATATATATCCAAAGAGAATGACCTAGGCGCAAATGGAGATAAGAAAAACAAACTTAGGGTAGTACGTTCTAACAAAGTAAACCGCCAGAAGGTATAATATGCACTCACAGCGTATAGGATAAAATCAAGCCTTGTATCCACTCTGGGATCTGGAACAATTAAGTGATGAATCTGGAACAGCTGGTCATCCACAGCAATTGTAATCTTGAGCAAAGATTCACATGCAGGAAGAGAGATAAAACACAAATAGCGTAACACAGTTTATTAAAATTGTTAATAAAAATAACTATAAGTAAAAGACTCACATTCTGTGAGATATCATAAAACTTTTGAGAATTCTGAGCATCTCACACTCATTAGAAAAGGATAGTAACACTTTGCAGATTTCTTCAACAGTCCTTGGTCTATAGATTAGTAACCAATAGGGAAATGAGTCATGGTTGTAAATAGCAAACACACTTGGTGTCTCTACTGCTCCACACAGTCTCCTTGTGTGAGCGGTCTCTTTCCGTTATTATCAACCTACATAGGTCTTTCTCACTGCACCTAACGTGCGTATAGTACTGACGGTACTTAGAGGTAGGTGCTGTCCGGTTTTACACTTAGTAAGTTGTTACTTTCTTCCCACGAAGAGTTCTCAGTGTTCCTCCGGTCACCCACGTCTCCTGGGGATGCTCCGTACCACGTGACGACGCGGTGACGTCACTCCCTCTCGCGAGAGTTCGTCCGGTGGGCTGTGGGAGCGGGGCCTCGATCCTCTGCGCTGCAAATCTTACCGAAGGCAAATAATGGGACAAACGGCCACCGGCACCTCTTGGCTACTATCTGCTGCTACTACTGAGTATACTGTGTTCACTGTCTGAAAACCACGCCCTACGCGTTTCTCCGTTAGGCTTCGTCAGGGGCTGATTATGCTCTCTGTCCCTCATCTAGGGTTATATACCCTCCTCTATTATGCAATTGATTAATTAGAAAATCAAATAATTAAAAAATAAAAAAAATCATAATACATTGGCTCCATGGTTTTTAATATATACAATGTATAGCTAAACAATTGGTTGCTTTTTGGTACCATTCATACTACACCCATACTATGTTTCTTAAATGATTAAATAATGAATATTCTAATTTAAGCAAGAGCGAATTTAAATATGTAATGACCTTCTAATTTAATAAATAATTGTTATAAAGGACAACCTAAACAAAATATGCTTATAATACATATTACCTTGTATAATTATACTCCATATATAGACACATTATATGGGTTCTAAACATTTAATATATATTATCCATACTCATAGCTAATAGTTATTTAAACACCCTTCCATAAAGGATTCGATGACTAATCAATGGTGTGTATAGATTCGTTATAAAGTAGGTGGAATATACTAATAATACTCTTTCTAACCTTTGTGTTGCCGAAGTTTTATACAGCTACATTTTACATAGCCGGAAAATAGTTTGGGGGTAGATTATATAATATTCTTAGAATTGTGGGGTATATGCCACTATTAACCCATTACAGACATGGAGCCAAAACTCCACTAACTCTAGACCAAATATGGTAATGTGTAGTTAGATCTCATTCATGATATTAACCCTTTATTATTATGGTTAGGAATTGAGTCTCATATTCCCACCAATGGAACATATTACATATATATATAAATTCTTAATATAAGTTATGTTAGTTCGACACACAGCGGATTGGTGCAGACCAGAGAATTTTATGCTGCATAAATATCGAAGCTATATTCCTATTCCCATAGGGACTGCATTTTGACAATTATATGTGTATAAATTAACACTTCTTAGTGGCACTACATGTTTCTCATAATATACATACCCAATAATATTAAAGGACATTTTATAACAGTTGTACAGAAAAGAAAAATAGAAAATGGTTATTCAAATAGACAGTTAGTCGCAAACTACTCGTTCTCTCATACGCTATTGCAGAAAAAGGTGTTATAGAGAAAGCCACATCATATAGCGTATATTGTTAACTCAAGTGATGATGTACTTATAAAGAGATCCTGTAATACTCATCGCATTCCTCATTCTCATGTTCACACAGATGATGTATCTAACTATTTGTGGACCATACAAATCACAGATGGGGCTTAATCCCTTAAAAAAGAACCCAGATCTATATCGATGTTAAGACCAAGTGGGGCTAATGTTTTGAGGGCATAAATCCAATATGTCTCCTGTCTGGATATTTTTGTTATCGGATTCCCTCCTCTCAAACTAGGTCTAACTTTCTCAATGCCCACAAATTTCAGGCCTCTAGGATCTTGGCCATGAAACTCTTTAAAATGCTTGGATACACTATGCTGTAGTAGGCCTTTCTCAATATTTCTTACATGTTCTGCAATGCGTATTTTGAGTTTCCTTGTTGTCCTCCCAATATATTGTTTATTGCAAGGACATTGCAACAAGTATACCACGTCTCAGCCAAGCAGCGGTGTATATAGGAGAGAAAAGATATCCATAGTGCAGACCAATCATAAAAAACGTGACTTTATGGGGGTTTTAAAATTGAACACTTACACGCATTATTTATATGTTTTTATTGTAAGTGTTCAATTTTAAAACCCCCATAAAGTCACGTTTTTTATGATTGGTCTGCACTATGGATATCTTTTCTCTCCTATATACACCGCTGCTTGGCTGAGAGTGGAAGTCTCCAATATTCATTGGATTGGAAGTCCTCCCTGCATAGACCACTGTGTCACACTGCCCATTTTTGACTTACATCTTGTAAGTAGGCCACACATACGAGCCAAGATTAATCACTGAACTAATCTAGAAGTTATCAAACTGTCTGCACTTAGATTGTATTTTGTTTAATTTCCCTTTCATGCTCCCCCTGTAATGCAAACGGATATCGACGAATTGTGGGACTAGTGGAACTAGTCCCTACCAGCTGGGTTTGAGCAGGGGTTTTTAATTGATTTTTTCACGTTATTTATCACGTTATCACTGTTTTTTATCATTTGATTTCAACATTATTCACTGTAATATAAGTGAACACTAATAGAGTTAGCGCCTTCTTATCACTATCACACAGCACGTATCTTGGTTAAATCTCCCTGCCTGTGTTTCTGTGAGAGCAGTGTACTGTATGTAAATGTGGGGAGGGGGAGGGGGATCCTGTGTAAATAACCACACCCAAACCCACTACCCACTACCCACAATAAAAAAAATTCACTCACAGCAGCAGCACAATAAATAAATAAATCTAAATAAATAAATAAATACATGAATATAAATAAATACATTTAAAATACATTTTTATTCATAGTGTAGATGTGCAGGGGGTCTCCCTGCTGCTGCCGTGTGTGATTTTTTTTTATTGTGAGTAGCGGGGGTGGGTGAAGGGGGTATTAGCCCCAACGGTGGTTGTTTAGGGCTTGCGGGGGGGTAGCGGGTGCACTTAACCCCTTCACGACCGTAGCGGTATTAACTGATGATAACCATCAAGGTTGAAACATGTCTGTGAGTGGGTTAACTGACTTTGCATCTCCCACGTCCTTGCTTAAAAGCTGTGTTTAAAGCAGCATGCATTGACTAAGGGTTGCTCATGTAATGTGAGCATGAGATAAGAAGTGGCACTGTGTGCTCATTTGCATGTCATTTCCCATAATCCCTTGCTGCAGTGGAAGTGCTGTCTGCTGGGTGATAATGGTGAAAGACAGGGTTGCAGACCTGTCTAAGACATGCAAATGAATATACAGGAATATTTACAGTTGCTTTATATATATATATATATATATATATATATATATATATATATATATATATATATATATATATATATATATATAAAGCAACTGTAAATATTCCTGTATATTCATTTGCATATATATATATACTGTATACACTGGCGACACACTTTATTCGAGCTTGGCTAGTCCCACGAATTCGGGTATACCCGGGTGTATTGAGGTTTGTGACTGTTTTCTGCCCGAGTGCATTGAGTTATTTTCCAAGCAGGGATTGAAGCATTTTATTCCCGCTGGCTGCAATACTGCACAGTATATATATATATATACTGCATTACAATTCATGAATTTATGCCATCTGGTAGACACGCGAAGCATTGCAGCCTATTAAATCCTAATCATTATCATTTAACAGATCAGCCGCCCATCAGCCAGGCATGAACCCAGGCTGGGAAGGCAAATGCAACGGGGCTTGTTAGAGGTGAGGAGTGGCGCATTCCAGGTATCTGCCAGGTACATACCGGGTATTTGCTCGAATAAAGTGTGTCGGTGCAGTATATAGTTGCATGATGAAGCCACTGTACAAATTCAGGGGTGAAGGGTGGGTATCGGGCCAGTGTGGCTTAACCCCTTAATTACCTTTGCGGTTATTATCTGATACGGTGTTTAAGGGGTTAATTGATATCTGAATGTAATTGCAATGTATTGGCTTTGTATTTGCTATGTACAGAGGCGACACGATTTATTCGAGTGGGGCTAGTTCCGCAAGCCGGGGGATATCCCGGCTTGCTAGCCCCACTCCCTCAGCGTGCCGCGCGTCATCGAAGCGCGATCACGCGTCATCGGGTGCCTGCACCCCCTGCACGCGCGTCCAGGGCTCCCCGAGGGAGCCCTGGTGTCCCGCGATGTGGGGGACGGCGGTAGGGGGTTCCGGGGGACCCGGCAGACCCGCAGAGGGGAGGGAGAAGCCCCAATCGGAGGGCCGCTCCTCCGAGGCTTCGGCGCACGCCCGGCACACTCCGGCACGCGCCCGGTTTCTGTCGCGGCCGAGACCGGGCAAATGCTCGAATAAACTCGGCCGCGACAGTATTTTGGGCAAGACAAGGATGTTGCTGGCTACGTACACTTCGTATTGATGAGGTCAGTAGCACTTTATTATTTATTTAAATATGCTAGTTAATGTTTTTAATAATGGGCAATTAATCTATTATCCCTATCTGGATAATAGTTATTTTGCACATTATTGTACTGTAGGTGTTGGGGTGGGGGTGGGGGGGGGTATGTATTGAATGTATAGGCCAGGTTTATTTTTTTTACATTCAGGGTTTGTTCCGTGGTTCTGTGTGGGACCTCTGGAGACCACCTGTCTCGGGTATCTCACGGGTACCAGGCTGGTGGTTCCACGGGTGACACATGCGGGGATGAAGCGGTGGTCCCACATCTGTGGGGGCACCGCCGACACGTAGTCTGCGGGGATGAAGCTGTGTGGTCCCACTTCTGTGGGGGCACCGCCGACCCGTAGGTGCGGGGATGATGATGTGTGGTCCCACTTCTGTGGGGGCACCGCGGACCCGTAGTGAGCACCCGTGAGTTCCCCAGACCCCCATGGGAACCACCCGAGGCCCCGCAGACACCTGTGTGGACCCAATTGTGGCCCACTGTGACCCAAGGAGACCACCTGGGGGCCATGGTGCTGGTGGGACCCACCAGCAGGCCTCCAGAACCTGTTTAAAAAGGGCTGCTGGTACCCTGTAGGTCTGTCCAGGTGCCCCGCCAGCCCACCGGGGACTCGCGTGGGGCTGCGTTATGAACCCTGTATGTAAAAGAATAAATCATGTATTTATGGGGGGGCACAGGGGGTGGGTAATGTATTTAATAAATAGAATGATGTTTATTGTGGGTCACTGTATTGTTTTTATTGTGGGTACTGGGGGTGGGGGGGTGTTTCCCCAACGGTATGTGGGTAGGCCTCCCTTGAGGGTACTGGGTGAGGGTGGTTAGGCCTCACGGGGGGGGGGGTTAGTGTGGGAGGGTATGTAGGCATCCTGAGTGGTGGGTGAGTGTGGGTTAACCCCTTAATGACTGCAGCAGTTAATAACTGCTTGTCACGGCTGTGCTCGCCACAAACCTGGGTCGGACCGCGTGGCTGAGGTGGGGTTGTAAAAGCACCGACCTTAGACCGTGCAGGCGGATCCGGATTGCGCAGTTCGTAGTTGTATGTAGCAGGATCAGGATAGGAGAAGACAGCATCGTCGGTGGACACGCCAGGGTCAGGACTGGAGACATCAGGGTAAACGTTGTTCAAGCAGGAGTTTGGCAACAGGTAGTCAGGAGAGCCCTGCTTCAGCTTAGGAGCGCGGGAGTGGCTTCTGCGCATGCGGCGACCATGGCCCATGGTACTGGTCTCAGCAGGTGGTAGACAGACCAGAGTAGCACACCGCCTAGCTGCACTGGTAAACCAGTGCTGCAGCGCAAGAGTCCTGAGCGGGCTGGGAAATCCTCCGTTTCAACGCAGGAACCAGGACACGGCCTCTCTAGATTAGGGAAAGAGTAGGCCCCAGGAACCAGGAAGCTGACGATACCCAGGGAAACCTCCGCTTCAGTGCAGGAAACCAGGAGGCTGAAGACGCAGGGGAAACCTCCGCTTCAGCACAGGCAACAGGAACAGACCGCTGCGTGAATATAGCAGCCGGTCACAGGAAACAAGGAGCTGAAGTAACAAGGAGAGTACTCAGCTTCAGCACAGGAAACAGGAACTGACCGCTGCATGAGACTAGCAGCCGGTCACAGGAACCAGGGAGCTGAAGACAACAAGGAGAGTACTCCGCTTCAGCACAGGAACAGACCGCTGTGTGACACTAGCAGCCGGTCTCAGGAACCAAGGCGACAGACAAGACAAGGCTTATGGCAGAACACAGAGACATCCAGCAAGGACTATGCTCGGCAGGGAGCATTGTGGGAAAGCAGTACTTAAAGGTCAGAGAACCAATGGCAGAAGGGGCGTGTGGCAGTATTCCTTTGGTGAGTGAATCCAGGCTGCAGTAAATATCCGGGAAAGTGTTCCAGGACTGCACATGTCTGCAAGTTAAGGCAAACAGTAAACCGAGGAGCGGATTCCTTACAGTACCCCCCCCCCCCCCCTTCACGTGAGACCTCCGGGCGAACAAGACCACTCATAGAGTTGGGGAACCAGGAGTTGTTCCTGAACCGTCTAGGATTGGTGTTAGAGTCATGGTCCAGAGACCCATGGTCACTCCTTTGTGTACCCCCACCCCCCGGAGAGAACTGCGGCCAGACAGGGCCATCCATGGGTCTCGGGGATATCGAGTTGTTCCTAAAGTTTTTTAGGCGGAAAGGGGATCCGTAAACGAGTACTGCACCGACACACTTTATTCGAGCAAATACCCAGTATGTACCTGGCAGATACCTGGAATGCGCCGCTCCTCACCTCTGTCAAGCCCCGTTGCGTTTGCCTTCCCAGCCTGGGTTCATGCCTGGCTGACGGGCGGCTGATCTGTTAAATGATAATGATTAGGATTTAATAGGCTGCAATGCTTCGCGTGTCTACCAGATGGCATAAATTCATGAATTGTAATGCAGTATATATATATATATACTGTGCAGTATTGCAGCCAGCGGGAATAAAATGCTTCAATCCCTGCCTGGAAAATACCTCAATGCACTCGGGCAGAAAACATTCACAAACCTCAATACACCCGGGTATACCCGAATTCGTGGGACTAGCCGAGCTCGAATAAAGTGTGTCGCCAGTGTAGTTCCTTGGTGAGTACTGTTCTAGGATATGAGAGTGGTGGTAGAGATATCATTGGTACATGGCTCGCCCCGCGAAATGGCTTGGGAATCCAAGGCTGTGAAGAACCAGAGGGTTCCCGAGCAGAAACGGCAGAAGAACCCCCACTGGGAACCCAGTTTATAGTAATGGGACCAGAATTTAGGATAAGCGGCCTTGATAGTTGATCGAATATACCAGGACGACCTTCGGGACAGACAAAGTCTTGGCTGACCTCTGCATGTAGGAATTTGAGAGGGACTTCTCCTCCAGAGGTCTCCCAGGTAGTGGTCAGCGAGGGTATAGGGAGGGTGGGAGCATTTCTCGGTATTGGTATGGAAGGTGACAGGGCAAGCAGTAAACCAGACATAGAGACCGAAATCTTGGGATACGAACAGAGTATTTCCAACTCAAAGGAAATAACAGGGGCAACAGAAGGTTCCGAGGGGAAAAACCATGGTTTCACAGAGGCAGAGAAGCACTCAGCAGTGGAGCTCCCAAATACTGGGGAATCCTCAGTGGGAGATAGTATTGTCTGGGGAGTAGGAATAGGCTTTGGGGCTTTAATATCAGAAACTTGAGAATCAGGCAGAGCAAGGGTAGCAGAGGGAGGGGAGCTAACCTCAGAAGCTGAAGTCTGTACTTCAGTGACAGGGACCTGAGAGACTACAAAAACAGCACCGAGTAAAGGAATTGACTCCGGAGCTGGAGGCTCGGAATCCATAACAGAAACATCTCGCAAAGCAGGGGTACCGATAGGAGAACTAGCGTCAGGAGCTGGTGCATGTGAATCAGTGACTGGTAATGGGAGATAAATGATGGGAGTTAAAGAGACAATAAGCGGTAAGTTGGAACCGTGGAAACTCACAATAGCAGAAACCTTTGAAGTAAAAGGAGTCTTATCCAAAACTGCAAGGGCCGAAACAACAGGGGTGCTTGTCATGACAAAAACAGACTTAGGCGTGTTTACTAGTGCAAAAATTCTGATAACGGGACTCCTGTTATGGTGAGGGTGTCAGGGTTTGACTAGTGAGAAAATCAGGTATAGTGATAAGTGAGTTAGAATCAATCACTGAGGTTCTATGGTTGCTGGACATGTGTGAGAAAGTACCCTTTAAAACAGGAATTTTAATTTTTACCCCGAGTAACCCAACGGTTGCTGGAGCACGTTTAGCTGCAGTGCTGAGGAACTGAGGTTTAGCAAGGACAGTAAAACTAAATGGCTCAGATTTAAACACCAGGACTTGTAATATATTCAGGGTGGTCTCAGACTGTACTAAGGGGGTAACAACAGATATGCTGATCCCTGGAGGGTTTGCATGGGCAGAGAAATCAGGGGAACTAACAGCAAGGACGACCTCTATAGAAAGAGATTCTGAATCTGAAGGGAAGTTTTTACTTCTCCGAGTATCAGGGCCGGCAAGGCAAATTTCAGAGAGAGGGGAAACTGTGTGCAGGCCTCTAGCTAGCACATGTGAAAAAACTTCGCTTTTGAGTAAAAACAGTGTGTCAGCAAACCCTCCTGGGAACACCACATGAACCCCAGGAGGGGCATACTGACCACTGTATGGTTTTAACCCTAAGCTTTGAGAAGGGGAGAACACAGACAGTACACGGGGGGTAATCATAACTGTACTGGTCTCTGAAGTGGGTATTTGGTAAGGAGTGTCTGGGAAACCAGAAATGACTGCAGATTCCACGATGTGGGGACTATGTGCTGAAGCAGGGATCATCGCTCTCTGGGTGACAGACTGGTTCAGCGAAGTACCCGGGAATGGGAACTCTGCGACCAAGCTTAGGGAAAAACTTGGTAACTGAATACATTTAACTGGAATCAGAACTTTAGCCGAAGTTTCAGGGGGCACAGCAGCTGAGACTTGAGCTGAAGCAGGGGTTTTATAGCAAAAACAAACTAAGGATTCAGCAACCTTGGGGAAGTCATTTAATGCAACCTCTGCTGTGGGACTTGGGGACACATTCTCGGAGGCTAGAACAAAGGCATTAGCTTGGAGGCAGCAAGAATTTACAGGAGTTAATGCAGACAGTACCAGAGAGTAGAACATAGAGAGTTTTTCCTCTGTAATAGGTGAGACAAGGGATTTTTCCTCTGGAGCTAGGGACGTGACCATGGCTGGCGGAGAACAGGGGGTTACCAAAGGGGACTCAGAGAGCTGCCCCATAGGGGTTAATACAGGAATGACCCTGGGAACAGAACTTAGAAATTAAAACTGAGTATGTGGAGGTAGGATGGATTCATTCTCTGACAGGGAAGGCATACAGAACTGCCTAGCAGGGGTTAAAGCAGGAAAAACTTCAAGGGCTGAAAAGGGAGATTCAGAGTTAGGAATAGAGGGACAAAGGGACTTGTTCTCGGATACTAGAGCCTTAGTGTTGGCTAGAGAAATATACGTATATTCCAGGGGAACATCACAGGACTGATCAGCAGGGGTTAACGTAGACGTATCATTGGTGTCAGAGTACCCGGGTGTACAATCAGGGCTAGGGACCGTGGCAGCTTCTACATTAGGGGGCAGTGATAGTGGGTCAGTTTGGTCATTTCCTGGAGAGGGAGATACGTCCCCAGGTTTAGCGACAGGACTGGCAGCACAGGTGGACTGCCAAGCGGCAGCGTAGCTGGCGAGGAGAGGGTCCTGTTCCTTTATGCAAATGTCCAAAGTCTGGGAAAGTACACGGAGTGTGTCTTAAGCATGAACCAACATGAAGAGAGGGTCCTGTTGTACTACGGGAATGTCCAATGATAAGGCCAAGGTAAAGAGTATATCTTGGGCGTTGGCAAGTTTGATAGGATTCACATTATCCCAGGTTAAAGGGGAACCAGGGGAGCAAACACAAGCGGCCAGAGACTGTTTTAAGTCCTTGAGGCAGTAAGTCTTATTAATGAGATCGTTACGGCATTGTTTTTGCAACAGGGTTAAACCTTCATACATAATCTGTTCGTCAATCAGGGGTAGTATTTCGCACAGATACTGGTTTTCAAACTGGGACTGGTCTACAGGCCGGGACAGGATTTCAGACAGAAACTTACCAACCCTCACCACAGGGCGGTACGAGTTTGTGGGGCCGAGCATACTGTCACGGCTGTGCTCGCCACAAACCTGGGTCGGACCGCGTGGCTGAGGTGGGGTTGTAAAAGCACCGACCTTAGACCGCGCAGGCGGATCCGGATTGCGCAGTTCGTAGTCGTATGTAGCAGGATCAGGATAGGAGAAGACAGCATCGTCGGTGGACACGCCAGGGTCAGGACTGGAGACATCAGGGTAAACGTTGTTCAAAACCAGAGACATAACATAAAACACAGACAAAGCTCAGTTTTTAGCACATCTAGTGAGACTCATACACGGTACAGTGCCTAAATATATATGGATAAATATCTAATAAGTAAATGGTCTTTTAGTTTGACATTTTTGGCCAAAATTGTTGTAAGCCCCTGAGCCAACGCCAAGGCAGACCACATATCAGGGGTCCCTAACGCTAATATAAATTCTTAATAACCTGTTTAATAACAGGAAGAATGATTTATAGTAAATCTGTCAATATTAGCTGCAAAGTTCTGTCTGACTGAAGCTTTTATTAACCTGTACTTTACCAGGAAAAGCACTCTGTATTAGAGATGTCACAGCCAAACTGCAAGCAGGCAAGTTCCCCTGAGTGGAAGATGCTATGGAGTGAGCCCATAACCATTTAAATGTGGGAGGGGGTGAGCTTAAATTAAGTAGGAGGTTGCCAACCTCCAATCAGCCATGACTAGCTGGACAAGAATTGTAAAACATACTGGACACCTAACAAGCTCCAATTAAACCCCCAAAATACCCACAACATATATATAAGCATATGAGTATCAGAGGAGTGCTACTGAGCATGGCAATATGCATTAAAACCAGAGACATAACATAAAACACAGACAAAGCTCAGTTTTTAGCACATCTAGTGAGACTCATACACGGTACAGTGCCTAAATATATATGGATAAATATCTAATAAGTAAATGGTCTTTTAGTTTGACATTTTTGGCCAAAATTGTTGTAAGCCCCTGAGCCAACGCCAAGGCAGACCACATATCAGGGGTCCCTAACGCTAATATAAATTCTTAATAACAGGAAGAATGATTTATAGTAAATCTGTCAATATTAGCTGCAAAGTTCTGTCTGACTGAAGCTTTTATTAACCTGTACTTTACCAGGAAAAGCACTCTGTATTAGAGATGTCACAGCCAAACTGCAAGCAGGCAAGTTCCCCTGAGTGGAAGATGCTATGGAGTGAGCCCATAACCATTTAAATGTGGGAGGGGGTGAGCTTAAATTAAGTAGGAGGTTGCCAACCTCCAATCAGCCATGACTAGCTGGACAAGAATTGTAAAACATACTGGACACCTAACAAGCTCCTATTAAACCCCCAAAATACCCACAACATATATATAAGCATATGAGTATCAGAGGAGTGCTACTGAGCATGGCAATATGCATTAAAACCAGAGACATAACATAAAACACAGACAAAGCTCAATTTTTAGCACATCTAGTGAGACTCATACACGGTACAGTGCCTAAATATATATGGATAAATATCTAATAAGTAAATGGTCTTTTAGTTTGACATTTTTGGCCAAAATTGTTGTAAGCCCCTGAGCCAACGCCAAGGCAGACCACATATCAGGGGTCCCTAACGCTAATATAAATTCTTAATAACCTGTTTAATAACAGGAAGAATGATTTAAAGTAAATCTGTCAATATTAGCTGCAAAGTTCTGTCTGACTGAAGCTTTTATTAACCTGTACTTTACCAGGAAAAGCACTCTGTATTAGAGATGTCACAGCCAAACTGCAAGCAGGCAAGTTCCCCTGAGTGGAAGATGCTATGGAGTGAGCCCATAACCATTTAAATGTGGGAGGGGGTGAGCTTAAATTAAGTAGGAGGTTGCCAACCTCCAATCAGCCATGACTAGCTGGACAAGAATTGTAAAACATACTGGACACCTAACAAGCTCCTATTAAACCCCCAAAATACCCACAACATATATATAAGCATATGAGTATCAGAGGAGTGCTACTGAGCATGGCAATATGCATTAAAACCAGAGACATAACATAAAACACAGACAAAGCTCAGTTTTTAGCACATCTAGTGAGACTCATACACGGTACAGTGCCTAAATATATATGGATAAATATCTAATAAGTAAATGGTCTTTTAGTTTGCAGTTTGGCTGTGACATCTCTAATACAGAGTGCTTTTCCTGGTAAAGTACAGGTTAATAAAAGCTTCAGTCAGACAGAACTTTGCAGCTAATATTGATAGATTTACTATAAATCATTCTTCCTGTTATTAAACAGGTTATTAAGAATTTATATTAGCGTTAGGGACCCCTGATATGTGGTCTGCCTTGGCGTTGGCTCAGGGGCTTACAACAATTTTGGCCAAAAATGTCAAACTAAAAGACCATTTACTTATTAGATATTTATCCATATACTGCACCGACACACTTTATTCGAGCAAATACCCAGTATGTACCTGGCAGATACCTGGAATGCGCCGCTCCTCACCTCTGACAAGCCCCGTTGTGTTTGCCTTCCCAGCCTGGGTTCATGCCTGGCTGACGGGCGGCTGATCTGTTAAATGATAATGATTAGGATTTAATAGGCTGCAATGCTTCGCGTGTCTACCAGATGGCATAAATTCATGAATTGTAATGCAGTATATATATATATATACTGTGCAGTATTGCAGCCAGCGGGAATAAAATGCTTCAATCCCTGCCTGGAAAATAACCCAATGCACTCGGGCAGAAAACAGTCACAAACCTCAATACACCCGGGTATACCCGAATTCGTGGGACTAGCCGAGCTCGAATAAAGTGTGTCACCAGTGTATATTTAGGCACTGTACCGTGTATGAGTCTCACTAGATGTGCTAAAATCTGAGCTTTGTCTGTGTTTTATGTTATGTCTCTGGTTTTAATGCATATTGCCATGCTCAGTAGCACTCCTCTGATACTCATATGCTTATATATATGTTGTGGGTATTTTGGGGGTTTAATAGGAGCTTGTTAGGTGTCCAGTATGTTTTACAATTCTTGTCCAGCTAGTCATGGCTGATTGGAGGTTGGCAACCTCCTACTTAATTTAAGCTCACCCCCTCCCACATTTAAATGGTTATGGGCTCACTCCATAGCATCTTCCACTCAGGGGAACTTGCCTGCTTGCAGTTTGGCTGTGACATCTCTAATACAGAGTGCTTTTCCTGGTAAAGTACAGGTTAATAAAAGCTTCAGTCAGACAGAACTTTGCAGCTAATATTGACAGATTTACTATAAATCATTCTTCCTGTTATTAAACAGGTTATTAAGAATTTATATTAGCGTTAGGGACCCCTGATATGTGGTCTGCCTTGGCGTTGGCTCAGGGGCTTACAACAATTTTGGCCAAAAATGTCAAACTAAAAGACCATTTACTTATTAGATATTTATCCATATATATTTAGGCACTGTACCGTGTATGAGTCTCACTAGATGTGCTAAAAACTGAGCTTTGTCTGTGTTTTATGTTATGTCTCTGGTTTTAATGCATATTGCCATGCTCAGTAGCACTCCTCTGATACTCATATGCTTATATATATGTTGTGGGTATTTTGGGGGTTTAATAGGAGCTTGTTAGGTGTCCAGTATGTTTTACAATTCTTGTCCAGCTAGTCATGGCTGATTGGAGGTTGGCAACCTCCTACTTAATTTAAGCTCACCCCCTCCCACATTTAAATGGTTATGGGCTCACTCCATAGCATCTTCCACTCAGGGGAACTTGCCTGCTTGCAGTTTGGCTGTGACATCTCTAATACAGAGTGCTTTTCCTGGTAAAGTACAGGTTAATAAAAGCTTCAGTCAGACAGAACTTTGCAGCTAATATTGACAGATTTACTATAAATCATTCTTCCTGTTATTAAACAGGTTATTAAGAATTTATATTAGCGTTAGGGACCCCTGATATGTGGTCTGCCTTGGCGTTGGCTCAGGGGCTTACAACAATTTTGGCCAAAAATGTCAAACTAAAAGACCATTAACTTATTAGATATGTATCCATATATATTTAGGCACTGTACCGTGTATGAGTCTCACTAGATGTGCTAAAAACTGAGCTTTGTCTGTGTTTTATGTTATGTCTCTGGTTTTAATGCATATTGCCATGCTCAGTAGCACTCCTCTGATACTCATATGCTTATATATATGTTGTGGGTATTTTGGGGGTTTAATAGGAGCTTGTTAGGTGTCCAGTATGTTAAACGTGTTCAAGCAGGAGTTCGGCAACAGGTAGTCAGGAGAGCCCCACTTCAGCTTAGGAGCGCGGGAGTGGCTTCTGCGCGTGCGGCGACCATGGCCCATGGTACTGGTCTCAGGAGGTGGTAGACAGACCAGAGTAGCACACCGCCTAGCTGCACTGGTAAACCAGTGCTGCAGCGCAAGAGTCCTGAGCGGGCTGGGAAATCCTCCGTTTCAACGCAGGAACCAGGACACAGCCTCTCTAGATTAGGGAAAGAGTAGGCCCCAGGAATCAGGAAGCTGAAGATACCCAGGGAAACCTCCGCTTCAGTGCAGGAAACAAGGAGGCTGAAGACGCAGGGGAAACCTCCGCTTCAGTGCAGGAAACCAGGAGGCTGAAGACGCAGGGGAAACCTCCGCTTCAGCACAGGCAACAGGAACAGACCGCTGCGTGAATATAGCAGCCGGTCACAGGAAACAAGGAGCTGAAGTAACAAGGAGAGTACTCAGCTTCAGCACAGGAAACAGGAACTGACCGCTGCATGAGACTAGCAGCCGGTCACAGGAACCAGGGAGCTGAAGACAACAAGGAGAGTACTCCGCTTCAGCACAGGAACAGACCGCTATGTGACACTAGCAGCCGGTCTCAGGAACCAAGGCGACAGACAAGACAAGGCTTATGGCAGAACACAGAGACATCCAGCAAGGACTATGCTCGGCAGGGAGCATTGTGGGAAAGCAGTACTTAAAGGTCAGAGAACCAATGGCAGAAGGGGCGTGTGGCAGTATTCCTTTGGTGAGTGAATCCAGGCTGCAGTAAATATCCGGGAAAGTGTTCCAGGACTGCACATGTCTGCAAGTTAAGGCAAACAGTAAACCGAGGAGCGGATTCCTTACACCGCTACGGTGATTAAGGGGTTAGGAGACATTACTTTGTATGTTTTAATTTTTGTCTCTGTTTTGCAGCAGCGGAGGGGCCATGTGCAGGTGGGTAGTGGGTGTGGTTATTTACACGGGATCCCCCTCCCCACATTTACATACAGTACACTGCACTCACAGCAACACAGGCAGGGAGATTTAACCGACATAATAGGGGGAGGGGGGCTGACACAGATTACAGTCAAGGCAGGGAGGTTTAACACACACATTAAAAATATGTATTTAATGTATTTATTGTTTATTCTGCCTTAACCCTTCATTGCCTTAGCGGCTATCAGCTATGGTAATGAAGCAGCATTTCTGTATTTTTAATAATATTGTGCAGGAGCAGGGGGTCCCCTGAGCATTAATTTCTGGCTCAGGGAACCCCCTGCTCACTGTACAATATTATTAAAAATACAAAAATGCTGCTTCATTACCATAGCACATAGCCGCAAAGGTAAAGAACGATTCTTTATTGATGTGTGTGTGTTTTATTCATACTGTAGATGTGCAGAGGGTCTCCGGAGCAGAAACGTTTTTGTTTTAGGTCCGGGGACCCCCTGCTTCCCGAGATACAGGCCCCTTTAGGGGGTGCTGGTATCCCTCTGCTTGGTTTACAGGCCGAGGTCACGTGATCGGGACCTTTAAATGCAGAGGGATACCGGCACCTCATAAAGGGGGCTGTATCTAGGGAAGCAGGGGGTCCCGGGACCTGAAACCAACGCGGTTCAGCTCCGGAGACCCCCTGCACATCTACACAATGAATAAAAATGTATTTATTTATATTCATGTATTTATTTATTTATATTTATTTATTTATTTTTTGGGCGGCTGCTGTGTGAATTTTTTTTTATTGTGGGTAGCGGGGGTGGGTGAAGGGGGTATTAGCCCCAACGATGGTTGTTTAGGGCTTGCGGGGGGTAGCGGGAGGGGTTAACACCTTCATGACCGTAGCGGTATTAACTGCTATAGCCGTGAAGGGGTTAAGTGCACCCGCAACCCCCCCGCTAGTCCTAAACTCACACCAAGGGCCAAATACCCCCTTCACCCACCCCCGCTACCCACAATAAAGCGGGCACGGTGGGTTAACCCCTTCATTGCCTTAGCGGCTATCAGCTATGGTAATGAAGCAGCATTTCTGTATTTTTAATAATATTGTGCATGAGCAGGGGGTTCCCTGAGCATTAATTTCTGGCTCAGGGAACCCCCTGCTCACTGTACAATATTATAAAAAATACAGTCATGCTGCTTCGTTACCATAGCACATAGCCGCAAAGGTAAGGAACGAGTATTTATTTATATATGTGTTTTATTCATACTGTAGATGTGCAGAGGGTCTCCGGAGCTGAACCGCTGTGGTTTTAGGTCAGGGGACCCCCTGCTTCCTGAGATACAGACCCCTTTAGGGGGTGCCGGTATCCCTCTGCTTTGTTTACATGCCGCGGTCACGTGATCGGGACCTTTAAATGCAGAGGGATACCGGCACCTCATAAAGGGGTCTGTATCTCGGGGAGCAGGGGGTCCCCGGACCTGAAACCAACGCGGTTCAGCTCCGGAAACCCCCTGCACATGTACACTATGAATAAAAATGTATTTTAAATAATTTTTAATGTGCCGATGTTTGCGCAGAGAGAGCAGCGGATATCTCTCTGCTGCAAACACATCTCGCCCCCACCGGCCTATAGTATCATTGATGTGCATATACAGTACTGTATGTGTGCAGTACTGTATGTTAGGGGTTATAGGGGTTTTGTTATACAGTATATATATATACATAGTGACAGGATGGTTGTGGTAAGTGAGGAGACAACACGTCTTTTCTGGTGAAATAATGCTGATGGGTTTATTTGTCCAAAAACGGTAACTAAACAATGGGTACACTGTCCCTTTAAAATTGAAACGAAACAAAAATCCTAACCCCGGTCGGGGTACTAGCTAAACAAAAGTGCAGGCTAACTATCTGGCTGGCTAGCTAACCTATTCCAGCCCAATAAAGTACAGCAAACGCAGTTGGCTCCTTACCTGGGAGCTTTATTCTTCCCTCTTGGGACAGGATCGCTTTGGGCAGCTTGTGTCTGTCTTAACACTACCTCTGTCTTCCCTCTATGCCTCAGAGAGAGAGACTGCCGCCCCAGAGGTATTTCCTCTTCCTGTTTTAAAGCAGGTGAAGGAGCTTAATTCAAATCACCTGTGGTCTGCTTGACAAGCTGAGTTAACCCCTCGTTTACTTGATAGCATGCATACTGCCATCTCCTATTCACATACACGGAGTCAATGACCCTGTCACATATCCCCCTTCCCAGCGTAACGTTACTGAGTGGAGCACTGTGCACCCTAGAGAGTGCATCAGCATTACCGTGCAGTATGCCTGGCCTATGTTGGATCGTAAAGTTAAAAGGTTGCAACGACAGGAACCAAAGTGTAACTCTCGAGTTTTTTTCTTTATTTCTGTGCATCCACTGTAGTGGTGCGTGATCTGTTATGAGTGTAAAAGACCTGCCTAAAAGGTAATATTTCAATGTGTCTGTTGCCCACTTTACGGCCAGACACTCTTTTTCCACTGTGGCATATCTTTGTTCGCGGGGACACAATTTGCGACTTAAATAGACGACCGGGTGTTCCTCTTCTCCTACAAACTGGGACAGTATAGCTCCGAGACCTACTTCGGAGGCGTCCGTTTGCAAAAAAAACTCCTTTTTAAAATCCGGGGCTACCAAGACTGGGTGACTACAGAGCGTTGTGCGTAGGTCTACAAATGCGGTCTCCGCATTACCGTTCCATTTTACAACCTCAGGTGCCTTTGCCATTACTAGATCTGACAGCTGTGCAGCCCGGGTTGCAAAATGGGGTATAAATCGCCTGTAGTAACCTACAATGCCCAAAAATGTCCTAACCTGTTTCTTTTTAAGGGGACGGGGCCAACTCTCAATGGCCTCAACTTTATTGAGCTGGGGTTTTACTGTCCCCCTTCCCACAACATAGCCAAGATATTTTGCCTCTGCTAGGCCGACTGAACATTTAGCTGGATTGGCTGTAAGACCCGCCTCCCGAAAGGTTCTTAACAATGCTTCAACCTTTACTAGATGTGAGGCCCAATCTGGACTATGAATAACTACATTGTCTAAGTACACTGAGGCGTAGTTCGAGTGTGGGTGTAGCAACTTATTCATCAACCTTTGGAAGGTTGCAGGCGCCCCATGAAGACCAAAGGGTAAAACAGTATACTGAAATAGACCATCAGGTGTGGAGAAGGCCGTTTTCTCTTTTGCTGACCTCGTTAAGGGGATTTGCCAATAACCCTTTGTAAGATCTAAAGTGGTTAGAAAACGTGCCCTCGCCAACTTCTCAATTAACTCGTCTACCCGTGGCATAGGATAGGCATCAAACTTCGAGACTTCGTTTACTTTTCTGAAGTCGTTACAGAACCGTATTGTCCCATCTGGCTTAGGTACCAAGACAATAGGGCTGGACCATTGACTATGGGACTCCTCAATTATGCCTAGATCTAGCATTTTCTTTACCTCTGACTGAATAGCCCCTCTTCTAGCTTCTGGGATTCTATAAGGTCTTATCTTAATGACTACCCCAGGCTTGGTGACGATATCATGAGAAACCATCCTAGTTTTCCCTGGTACGCTGGAAAAGACATCTCTGTTCCTCTTAACCAAATCTACAGCTTCTCTGTGTTGTTCAGGCGTAAGTTCTGCCGATATTTGAACACGTGGTTCCTCCCCTTTCCTGGATTCGTTAGCTACTACGGACAGACATACCTCTCTATCCTTCCAGGCTTTTAATAGATTTATGTGATAGATCTGCTCTACCTTCCTCCGGTCTGGCTGTCGAATTTTATAATTCACCGGGCCGACCTGTTCTAGAACCTCATATGGCCCCTGCCAATGTGATAACAGCTTGCTTTCGGCCGTGGGAACAAGGACCATTACTCGATCCCCTGGTCGGAAGTTACGAACCGTAGCCTGTCTGTTGTAAAGGTTCCGTTGGGCCCTCTGTGCCTCTTCTAGATGCTGTCTGACTATGGGGGTAATATGCGCAATACGGTCTTTCAAATCTTCCACAAATTGGACGACATTTTTTCCTGGCACAGCTTGTTGCTCCCACACTTCTTTGAGGCTATCCAGAATCCCTCTTGGGCGTCTCCCATACAGGAGTTCAAATGGGGAAAACCCCGTAGAGGCCTGTGGTACCTCTCGGATAGCAAACAAGAGATAGGGCAACAAGGTGTCCCAGTTCTTCCCATCACTAGCGACCACCTTTCTCAAAATCATCTTCAACGTCTTATTAAATCGTTCTACCAGTCCGTCCGTTTGCGGATGGTACACAGAGGTTCTTAGGGACTGTATTTTTAGCTCTACACATGTCTCGCAAAAGCTTAGATGTAAACGGGGTACCCTGATCTGTCAAGATTTCTTTCGGTATCCCGAGTCAGGAAAATACCTGTAACAATTCCTTAGCTATAGTTTTGGAGGAAGTGTTACGTAAAGGTAGTGCCTCTGGATATCGAGTGGCATAGTCTAGGATCACCAGAATGTACTGATGACCCTTGGCAGATTTTTCCAAGGGACCCACTATATCCATGGCAATCCTCTCAAATGGGACCTCAATAATAGGCATAGGGATCAATGGTGCCCTCAACCTTGGTCGGGGGGCTGTCAACTGACACTCGGGACAAGAGGCACAGAATCTCTTTACTGCATTATATATCCCTGGCCAGTAAAACCTTTTTAGGATTCTTTGCTGTGTCTTCTCTACGCCCAGATGACCCCCCAACAAATGAGAGTGTGCTAGCTCTAGGACCTTCCTCACTAAGGAACTGGGTACCAACAATTTTTCTATTTCTTGGCCCTCCTCTTGGCTCACATGGTATAACAAGTCATTCTTAATATAGAAATATGGATAGGATTCCTTTGTGGTTCCTTCTACCGGGACCCCATTAACTTCTACCGCCTGGCTAAACCCATTTTTCAACTGGGGATCATTAGCCTGTTCTCTACCAAAGTTAGTTATGGACAGTTCTATATTCCCAAAACCTTCCTCATCGGGAGTTTGGTCGGTTACCTCCACGGGTAACTCATATACCTGAGCCTCAACAGGCCCTGTCTCGGACAACTCTTCTCCCTCTGGTCTCTCTCCGTTAGGAGTAGTGACCAGTGCTAACTGGGGTGGGGGTGTACCTCTTTTTTTTCGGTCCTACGTTCTCGTTTTGACTTAGGGGTTTAAGACACCTCGGCGACTAATTCGGGGTCTGAAAACGGAAAAAGCTCATCTGGAGTAGGATTGTTCAAGGTGAGCTGTCCTCTGATCAGGGTGTCAAAACCAGGGAAATTACAGCCTAACACTAGGGAATGGGGTAACTTTGGTACAACTTTGGATGACTTGCCCCTCGACCTTTACTTTTAGCAGAGTCGTGGTGTACGGAAGCGTACACCCATGTACACATATTACCCGCAACTTCTCACCCTGGGGTAACCGGAGAGGCTTAACCAACTTCGCGGATACCAAGTTAATATTGCTCCCTGAGTCTACCAGTGCGGAGACTGGTTTTCCATTTAACATCACCGTGGTGAGGAAGTTGTGGGTACGTTTTCTCTCGTGGGTCATACCCACCACTCCACAAAATTCAGATTTCACAGAACCATATGCACACTCCATTGGCTCACACAACTGTGGGCAGTGAGCCATAATATGCCCCGTCTCCCCACACTCAAAACAAACAATTGGTCCAGTTCGTTCTTGAAACCCTTTCTGAAATTTAGAGTTTCTGTCCCTATCCGGGTTTTCTTCCATCCGTTCAAATCGTGTGAACGGTCGTGTGTCCTGGCGCCAGCGCTGGCCTCTACTGGTCGTGTTGGGACGTGGGTTGTAGTTGGTGCGAGTGGGGCATGACAGTTCACGGGTAGCCAGAAACTGCTCCACTGCGCCTACCATGGCATCACAAGACAGGGGATCTCCCTGTCCCACCCACTGTTGAAGGTCCTGGGGTAACGCTCGAATGAAGCGGTCCAACACCACCATCTCCAGGATCCGTGCCGGGTTATGTTCCTCTGGTTTTAGCCACTTGGTCGCTAGGTGAATCAAATCCCATAACTGGGATCTGGGCGGCTTCTGTTCCTGGTATTTCCACTTATAGAACCTCTGTGCACAAACTGCGGGAGTCACACCAATCCTTGCAAGGATTTCGCTTTTCAGACAGTCATAGTCTGCTGCGGCTTCTTCGTCAAGGTCACAATACGCTTTTTGGGCTTCCCCCAGTAGAAAGGGTGCGATAATCCCAGCCCATTTGGAGCGGGCCCACCTTTCCCGGGAAGCGATTCGCTCAAAGGACCTGAGGTATCCCTCGACGTCATCGTGCGGCGTCATTTTCTGTAGGTACTCGTTCGCCTGGACGGGCCGTGGTGGGGCCGTACTTGACAAGCCCATTTTAATCTGGGTCAGCTGCTCAATCAGCTGCTTCTGTGTGTCTGCAACAACATCAAGCTGGGCTGCAAATAACCGGTTCGTCTCGCGTTGTGCAGCCATGCTGTCCTGTCCCTGTTTGTTAGCTTCTTGCTGGACAGCGTTGCTGTGTACTAAGGCCTTCACAACGTCCTCCATAGTGGCAGCTACCCTGTGGACAGTTTCCACCAGACGCAATCTGTAGCTCCGCCCCTTTTACAGGGTGTTCGACATCCCACTTCAGACACCACGTGTGACAGGATGGTCGTGGTAAGTGAGGAGACAAAACGTCTTTTCCGGTGAAATAATGCTGATGGGTTTATTTGTCCAAAAACGGTAACTAAAAACAATGGGTACACTGTCCCTTTAAAATTGAAACGAAACAAAAATCCTAACCCCGGTCGGGGTACTAGCTAAACAAAAGTGCAGGCTAACTATCTGGCTGGCTAGCTAACCTATTCCAGCCCAATAAAGTACAGCAAACGCAGTTGGCTCCTTACCTGGGAGCTTTATTCTTCCCTCTTGGGACAGGATCGCTTTGGGCAGCTTGTGTCTGTCTTAACACTTCCTCTGTCTTCCCTCTATGCCTCAGAGATAGAGACTGCCGCCCCAGAGGTATTTCCTCTTCCTGTTTTAAAGCAGGTGAAGGAGCTTAATTCAAATCACCTGTGGTCTGCTTGACAAGCTGAGTTAACCCCTCGTTTACTGGATAGCATGCATACTGCCATCTCCTATTCACATACACGGAGTCAATGACCCTGTCACATAATATATATATATATATATATATATATATATATATATATATACACTGCATTACAATTCATGAATTTATGCCATCTGGCGGACACGCGAAGCATTGCAGCCTAGTAAATCCTGAAACATTATCAGTTAACACATCAAAAGCGTCAGCCGGGCATGCGCCTGACTGGGATAGCAAAAGGAGTGCGGCATGCTCCGGGTGAACAGTATGGCATTCCAGGAACCAGCCAGGTAAAAGCCGGTGATTTGTGAGAATAAAGTGTGCCGCTGCTGTATGCACACACAGCTGTCTCTTACACATACAAATACTCCTTGTTTTTCCATCCCTATACACCAGTAGGGACCACATAGTATCTACACACACTTTTAGTTACGCTACAATCTCTCACATTTCCACACCTACCCACACCATTTATATTAACTCCCACTCCACACACACCTTTTGTAAAGCACTGTATACACTGTGGGCTCTCGATTCATTTATATTCACACAGATACACACACACAAACTTACATCACCAACTTTCAGGAACCATTTAACACCTCTAGCCATAAATCACATCCACACAGGGGGGGGGGGAGAGACTAGCACAGATAACATTCCAAGAGACACTGTTTTTAAGCATACCCTTTGCTTGCTTCATTCATTGTAACATCGCCGTAAGAAGAGATCAGTGTATCTCGAAAGCGCGCACAAATGAAAGCATTTCATTAGCCACAGAACGGTATCATCTATTTATTTTTTGATTATTGAGGCTCGGCTAACACGGTACTGATACCTCTACACACACACACTATATACACACAAAAAAGAAAAGCTCTAAAAAGCACTCAGAAAAGTATATGCAAAAATAGTAATGGTAATTTATTAAATCAAAAAATAATGAAAGACACAAACAGCTAACTGAAGAGCCTGCCTGACTGAATAAATCAGAAAATCATACAGATAAACCCCCAAAACCCCCACAAAAGTACAATATTGTAAACCCAGGAGCCAGTACCACCTTTGAAGAAGCCTTAGCGGGCAAAACGCGTTGTGGGACTTTTTTAATTGTTGCTGCTGCTGACCCTGCCTGCTGACACTCTATTGGGACAATTTTTTTTTTCCCATCCATGGAAATCGTTTTTTGTGGGTTGTGCTTGCCCGAGACTGCACTGCCTTGCCAATAAGGAGCTGAGTATCTTCCTTTGTTTCCCATCATTGTGATATATGTATTTGGGTCACTGAAGTACTTATTTAACATGTTTCCATATGATATGCATTATGTTATGGCAATAGGCATACAGGTTTCTGTCATTTAATATCCTGCATATTGGTATAGCACACCTGTTATTTACTTCACAACATTGTATTTTGCTTAATTTTCAAGGGTTAATATTTAATTACCTACAGCTCAGTATCATTTATTATGACCGGCCGGTCTTTTGTCTTCACTGTGGGAACTATGTTCCCATAAGTGATCACTCACTTTTTTGATACTGTATCATTCATGCTGGGTTTACAATATTGTACTTTTGTGTTTTTTTGGGGGGTTTATCTGTATGATTTTCTGATTTATTCTGTCAGGCAGGCTCTTCAGTTAGCTGTTTGTGTCTTTCATTATTTTTTGATTTAATAAATTACCATTACTATTTTTGCATATACTTGTCTGAGTGCTTCTTAGAGGTTTTCTTTTTTGTGTGTATACATTTACCCTTTCCTCTAGCACCGCCTAGCAGTTAACGTGTTTTCTGTGATTTCTTTCACAGATTTACTTTTTCTGGTTAAGATAGGTTTAGACATTGCATATATTAATTGGCAGTTGATGCGGTATTCACCCCCTGTGTATGTTATATATACATATATATATACATATATATATATATATATATATATATATATATATATATATATATATATATATAAGCAATACGATACCGTTTGGAAACGAAATCAGCAGGCAGCACTCCAGAATTGAACAAACAAGTGTATTGAAAAAATAAACACAAAACCAACGTTTCGTCCACATCATAGGTCTAACCGTTAGTCTTACTGAAAATGGTATATAACGGTTAGACCTATGATGTTCTTTTTTGCTTCACATTTGGCTGTATTGATAGCCAGTAAACTCGTGCCAAATTATTATCTGATAAAGGTTGATTTAGGCATAGTCAAGAGCTACCTCCCCCTTCTTTTTGGGTATGTGTAGGCAATTATTAATAGATAGATTATGGGCCTGACATGGCAAAAGATTACTTTATGATACTTAAATCTCCATCAGAGATTTATATGGTTGTACATTAACCACATCTATTGTCTAAGCATGTTGCAATAATGATTTGTGTACTTCATTTATTTATTTTTTATATATCTTGCCAGTATACATCAGCATGTATGTTCACATTTTTATGATGTTTTTTACTATCACTTTAGGTGTTTTTGTTCAGGTGCTGTATGTTTAGATCCAAGTGTTCCCTCATGTTACCAATGGTTTTAACGATCCATCCTTCTTTTCCACGAAGAAGAAGCCTGCCCCAGCGGGGGAGGTAGAATTGCGGATGAATCCTTTCTCCAAGTTTTCTTGGATGTAAGACGTCATGGCCTCAGTTTCAGGAACGGACAACGGGTAAGATTTCGACTCCGGGAAAATGGTTACTGGAATTAAATCAATAGGACAATCATATGGACGATGGGGAGGTAAAACCTCAGCCTGTTACCTTATTGAAGACGTCCAGGAATTCATGATACACGGTTGGAAGAATCGAGAGATTGGAAGGGACTGAATCCAGGCCGGCAAGCACAGCAACAGTTGGAGTCGAGGAAGCAGACTCAGCGGAAGGAGGCCACTGGATAGGCGTGGTGCCGGACCAATCAATGCGCGGATTGTGGAGTTGAAGCCAAGGCAATCCTAAAATAAGTTGAACAGTAGGAGAATGGAAGATATCAAAAACTATTACCTCCTTATGACCGTCGGACAAAGTCAGTGTGAGGGGAATGGACTCCCAGATGATAAATGCTGGCTGAAGCGGACGACCGTCAATGGCCTCGAGACCAATAGGTGCTTTTCTTTTGACCAAAGGAATTTGGTTCTCTGAGGCGAAGGTCTTATCCAGGAAGTTACCGCCAGATCCAGAGTCAATGAAAGCCTTTACTTCCAGTTGGAGGCCAGGGCCCTCCAGAGTAGCAGGAAGCATAAACTTCTTTGGGAGATCCTCAGGGAGAGAGGGGCAAGGAGAGACTGTACCCAGTAGAAGCCCCTCTACCTTTACTGGGTGTTCCCATTTCCCGGCTTCAGGGAACGGTTCTGGAGACGATGTTCCGAAGAACCAAAGAGTCCATTCTGACGGCGTCGCATTCTCTCTGTGGCCCGAAGTTGTTGGGTACCGATTTGCATCGGCTCCGGAGCTTCCAACTCCAGGAGAGGTGAAGAGGGCAACCTGTGTGAGACAACAGGAGAAGGAAGAGAACGAGAACGGTGTCTCTCGTGCCGTCGTTCCTGGGTGCGCTGGTCCATACGTACACTGAGGGTAATCAACTCCCCCAAGGAAGAAGGCCGGGCATGAGTAGCAAGATCATCCATCAAGGTGTCAGAGAGTCCATGCCAATAAGCAGCGGCGAGTGCCTCATCATTCCATAGTGTCTCTGCGGCGAGGGTACGGAACTCGATCGCGTACTTGGCAACCGATCTTGGAGCCCGCGAAATATGGGAGAGAATGCGGCCATCTCGCGCCGTGCGGGAGTGTCAAATACTTGCTGGAATTCACGCCTAAATTTGGGGTAATCTTGTGTCAATTTACTCTTGCGTTCCCAGAGGGGAGAGGCCCACGCGAGAGCGTCACAGGTGAGCAAAGCGTAGATGTAAGCCACCTTAGAACGGCCAGTAGGAAACTGAGAGGGAGACATTTCAAATTGCACCTCGCATTGGTTAAGGAAACCGCAACAAGCGAGGGGGTCCCCATCATAGCGATTAGGCGGAGGAATTCGGGGTCCAGCGTTTGCATAGCAACAGGGGGTGAGGAAACCGTAGGAGACTCCTGGAGGGAGAGGTTAGCAAGCTTCTGGGATACAGTGGTCAGCTGGCTGCTCACAAATTGTAAGTGCTCCAAAGAAACACCTGTACCCACCTCAGGGGGGTCTGCATTTGTTGGGCTCTGCATAATGTAACGCCTGTATGCCCGCAGACCTGACCAGTCCCCAGTACTGAGGTGGGAAGGGTATTATCACGCACCCACAGCAGTGAGGGCGTGCCCGGAGTGTGGTATGGCGTTGCCGGGCCTGTAGAAAGATGGTTAGTTATACTTTCAACGCCTTTGGGGTTCAGAGTAAGAGTAGTGGTGTCCGTGTGCCAGAGTCCAGGGATATAGAGGTCAGGATCGTAATGTTCATAAGCCAGAGTCCAGGGATCACATAAGTCAGCAGAGTCGTATTTGTAAGCAGGGTCAAGCCAGGGAAATCCAGAGGTAAGCAGGAGCAGGAACAGAAGCTGGAAAACACAGGAGAGCCAAGCATAGGACTGCACACACAGAGGTTACAAAGAACTATGCAGAGCAAGGATCTAGAAGGAATCTAGAAGAAAAAAAAGAGGAGAGAGCGCACGCCCATAGCGTAAAATTGTATATTTAATGAGGGGAAGGGGAGGAGGGGGTAAAAAATGCACTTACAAAAGTACAATAAAATCAAGCATTGTGTGATTATAATCCGCACACATTCAACCGTGACACTCCCAGTGCACATGGCCGGCCATATGGCCTCCTTCATATGCACATGCCCGGACAAACCGCCGAAACAAGCGCACTCCCTATAGCCGCGCACATTCAACCGCCATTCTCCCTCCGTAGTCGCCGTCCGACAGTCCCTGTTCACATGGCCGCCCATATGGCCTCCGCACACACACGACGACACTCCCACGCACGATCAAGACTGCCTTACTAAAAAAACATATTCAAATATAAATATATATCAAAACAATGGCGTGCATCACTACGCACTTTACATTTTTATTATAACAATGCCTGCCCGTACCTTCATCTACGCACTCTTTATTTACTTTCTAAAATGGCCACCACATGAACTTACAACATGTACCTTACATTGACATTATACAATGTCCCGCTTTGCCAATGTTACATTATTTCCCTTAATAACATTATTTTATTACTTAACTGTATTAAATCGCCGCAATATTACATTTAATTTACATTATTAAATGTCCGCATTCACAATATGTGTGTTTAACATTAACAAATGACCGGCAGACTTCACCTACGCACTCTTAATTTAATTTCTAAAATGCCCGCCACACACACTTACAACATCTACATTTCATTTACATTATTTTATTCCAGCCCCCCTCTTACCCGACCACCAAATCACACTTCCCGCCCGCTCCTTCCCGCCCACTCCGCTCCTTCCCGCCCGCTACGCAATGGACGACTTCACGGCCACGCCACCGCTCCAGCACCACCACTTACTTGCCCAACACTGCGGCCGCTACTTACCGCCCTTCACCGCTGCTCCATTACTTAACGGCCGCATTCACTGCCGACAGCTCCAGCCCCCACACGGCTCTGAAGGGGGTGGGCTCTTGGCCCCCCGCCAAAGCACGCTCCCCATCCCCGAGATCGCTCCTCCGGCTCTCTCCTCCGGCTCTCTCCACCTCTCCCTGCAGCCACAGGGAGGGGAGATGCGTGCGCCCCGGCGCTCTCCCACTTCCCCCCAACCCCCAGAGCACGCTCTCTCCGGATCACCCCCACACACACACGCCGCTACCCCCCTTCACACACGCCGCTTACCCGCCTCACCATCCCCGACAACGGACACCGCCGAGGAGCATGAGGTGGAGGAGGAGAGTGTCAGGGAGGTGGTGCCGCGCACTACCTCCTCTATGCCACCGGGAGCCGGAGGAGGCCAGGAGTGGGGAGAGACACACTGGTAGCCCGAGGAGGAGCGCGCCAGACTGCCAGGTGAGGAAACGCAGGGGGAGGGATCCCTGCCTTTAATGCAACCTCCCCCCCTGCCTTTCATGCAACCTCCACCCCCTGCCTTTCATGCAACCTCCCCCCCCTGCCTTTCATGCAACCTCCCCCCCCTGCCTTTCATGCAACCTCCCCCCCTCCCTGCCTTTCATGCAACCTCCCCCCCTGCCTGCCTTTCATGCAACCTCCCCCCCTGCCTGCCTTTCATGCAACCTCCCCCCCTCCCTGCCTTTCATGCAACCTCCCCCCCTGCCTTTCATGCAACCTCCCCCCCCTCCCTGCCTTTCATGTAACCTCCTTCCCCTCCCTGCCTTTCATGCAACCTCCCCCCCTCCCTGCCTTTCATGCAACCTCCCCCCCTCTCTGCCTTTCATGCAACCTCCCCCCCTCCCTACCTTTCATGCAACCTCCCCCCCCTCCCTGCCTTTCATGCAACCTCCCCCCTCCCTGCCTTTCATGCAACCTCCCCCCTCCCTGCCTTTCATGCAACCTCCCCCCCTCCCTGCCTTTCATGCAACCTCCCCCCCCCCTCCCTGCCTTTCATGCAACCTCCCCCCCCTCCCTGCCTTTCATGTAACCTCCCCCCCCCTCCCTGCCTTTCATGCAACCTCCCCCCCCTCCCTGCCTTTCATGCAACCTCCCCCCCCTCCCTGCCTTTCATGCAACCTCCCCCCCTCCCTGCCTTTCATGCAACCTCCCCCCCCCTCCCTGCCTTTCATGCAACCTCCCCCCCCCTCCCTGCCTTTCATGCAACCTCCCCCCTCCCTGCCTTTCATGCAACCTCCCCCCCTCCCTGCCTTTCATGCAACCTTCCCCCCTCCCTGCCTTTCATGCAACCTCCCCCCCTCCCTGCCTTTCATGCAACCTCCCCCCCCTCCCTGCCTTTCATGCAACCTCCCCCCCCTGCCTTTTATGCAACCTCCCCCCTCCCTGCCTTTCACGCAACCTCCCCCCCCTTCCTGCCTTTCACGCATCCTCCCCCCCTCCCTGCCTTTCACGCATCCTCCCCCCCCTCCCTGCCTTTCACGCATCCTCCCCCCCCTCCCTGCCTTTCACGCAACCTCCCCCCCTCCCTGCCTTTCACGCAACCCCCCCCTCCCTGCCTTTGACGCAACCCCCCCTCCCTGCCTTTGACGCCTCCCCCTTGCCTTTGATGCCCCCCCTTGCCTTTGACGCCCCCCCTTGCCTTTGACGCCCCCCCTTGCCTTTGACGCCCCCCCTGCCTTTGACGCCCCCCCTGCCTTTGACGCCCCCCCTGCCTTTGACGCCCCCCCTGCCTTTGACGCCCCCCCTGCCTTTGACGCACCCCCTGCCTTTGACGCCCCCCTGCCTTTGACGACCCCCTTCCTTTGACGCCCCCCCTGCCTTTGAAACCCCCCCTGCCTTTGACACCCCCTCCCCGCCTTTAACGACCCCCCTGCCTTTGACGCACCCCCCCCCCTGCCTTTGACGCCACCCCCTGCCTCCGGCCAACGCCGGGTATACACACACACACACACCTCTCCCCCTCCCCCCCATAACACTCACCTCCCTCCCCGGCATGACCCCCTTCCTCCCTCGCGCCATCCAATTGAGAAGATGGCGTCACCCGGAAGTAGAGGTAGGTGTCGCGTGTGTGTCGCTCCCCCCCCCCCACTTCACCCACCTCACCCCCCCCAACTTAACCCACCTCACCCCCCCTTCATCCACCTCACCCGCCCCCACTTCACCCACCTCCCCCAGCACGCTCTCTACGGCTCAACATCCTGAGGAGCAGGAGGAGGGCGGCAGGGAGTTAATACCTCCTTTGTGCCACTGGGAGTCGACGGAGGCTACGAGGGGGGAGACAACCAGTGGCAGCCAGAGGAGCGCGGCATGCTGGCAGGTGAGGAAATGCAGGGGGAGGAATCCATGCCTTTGATGGCGCCCCCCCTTGCCTTTGATGGCACCCCCCCCTGCTTTTGACGCCCCACCCTGCCTTTGAGGCCCCCCCCGCCTTTGACGCCCCCCCCTGCCTCCGGCCAATGCTGGGTATACAAACACACCTCTTCACCCCCCCCATCACACTCACCTCCCTCCCCGGCGCTTATTCACCTCCCCTCCCCGGCACTCACTCCCCCTGCCTTTCACTCCCCCCTCCCTGCCTCCGCGTCCCCCTCCTGTCCACTGCCGTCGTCCCCCTCCTGTCCACTGCCGTCGTCCCCCTCCTGTCCACTGTCGTCGTCCCCCTCCTGTCCACTGTCGTCGTCCCCCTCCTGTCCACTGTCGTCGTCCCCCTCCTGTCCACTGTCGTCGTCCCCCTCCTGTCCACTGTCGTCGTCCCCCTCCTGTCCACTGTCGTCGTCCCCCTCCTGTCCACTGTCGTCGTCCCCCTCCTGTCCACTGTCGTCGTCCCCCTCCTGTCCACTGTCGTCGTCCCCCTCCTGTCCACTGTCGTCGTCCCCCTCCTGTCCACTGTCGTCGTCCCCCTCCTGTCCACTGTCGTCGTCCCCCTCCTGTCCACTGTCGTCGTCCCCCTCCTGTCCACTGTCGTCGTCCCCCTCCTGTCCACTGTCGTCGTCCCCCTC
>NC_134486.1:184753044-184838044 GCF_040206685.1 Ascaphus truei | reverse complement strand
ATTACAAAATATATATATTTTATAAAGAGACATTACATATAAACAAAAATAAAATTAAAAATGTAAGTAAAAATAAAGATAAAAATAAATATACAATAGCAAATAAAAATTACATATAGAATAGGATGACCCCTAAATTCTAATTAAAACATCAATTATATATATATATGTATATATTATAATCCAATGATTAAAATATCATGATTTTATATATTGAGCTGTTAAGAATGAAACATTAATTCAACCGGGACAGGAAACTATACTAGTGAATGTAGCTCATATAATTCTGAGAATAGTTTTTTAATTACAGTTTTAGTTATTATTTCATATATTTCTATTTGAATATATACTAATTTTATCTTTGTCTTAATTTGTGTAGAAATTAGTACAGTTTATATTTAAACACTTACTTTATAAACATTGGTTAATATGTGTTAAGTGGCCCTTCTAGGATACATCATCTGGGGAGCATAAATAGCCCCTTAGAATTATGAGGTAGCTCTTTAGCTCATTTGTAGCTTCAATAAACATATAAAATATTATATACATTAATTATATGAGCTACATTCACTAGTATAGTTTCCTGTCCCGGTTGAATTAATGTTTAATTCTTAACAGCTCAATATATAAAATCATGATATTTTAATCATTGGATTATAATATATACATATATATATAATTGATGTTTTAATTAGGATTTAGGGGTCATTCTATTCTATATGTAATTTGTATTTGCTATTGTATATTTATCTTTATCTTTATTTTTACTTACATTTTTTATTTTATTTTTGTTTATATGTAATGTCTCTTTATAAAATATATATATATATTGTAATACAATGCATAGTATAATAATTGATAAATATTAGGAGTATATTAATTCTTTTTATGTTAGCCCTCTAATCAGGAAATCTAATCAAAACCATTTTAAATTATACATTGTAATATAATTAATTTTTGGTATAAATGTGTAATATGTAATTACAGTTTATTTGAGCTCTAAGTATGTTTTTCATATATACAGTACAAGAATCAAGTTTTTGAAGATCCTTCATGTATTATATGTCCATTCCCTCTTACATTTGTCCTCATTCTGCCTTTATATAGCTAGTCATGTATATTTTGTGCCTTAATGAATACCAGCTTATCAGCATGACATGGGTTAAACAATTACACTGTTACTGGTTGCCTAGCAATGGACTGGCTATAAAGGGGCAGGACTTTATTCCACACATCAGCCCTTTGAGAAAGTCGCCCGCTGGTGACGAAACGCGTCAGGGAAACTGACAGCGCAATTACGTCACGACGACGCTGCGCATGCGCACGAGGCCAAACCTAGCGTGGGAATACTACAAGCGGCCATTCGAAGTGGAGAGCTGAGTTCCGGACAGCGAACAGACGGCAAACGGAGCCCCTGGTATCCGGTTTACGGTGATTTCGTTCGGCAGTCCTGGAGGAGTCCACAGAGAAGTTTTACTACTGTACAGAACCGGATGGTGGTGATATATATTCACAAAATGCCTTTTATTCATTTTAATCTTGCGAGTGCGATTCCAATCCTCCCCACCCACCCCCCTTTCCTTCTTTTATAATAAACATACAGTGTTATGCTATGGGGGGTGCGCTCTCTCTCTTTTTCTGTTTATACAGTAGATATCCGTGGAGGTGGTTTACCCCGTGTGAGAGCAGCCGAAGACCCCCTTATCTACATCCAACACCTCCCATTATGGACTAACTATTGAAGGACTGGTTGGACTATATTTTTTTCTTTTTTTAAGCACTTTTTTTCACATATCACTTGGTTGTGTTGTAGTATAGTTTATTAGATTATATTGTAATATTTATATGTTATATAATTGTGTATTTCTTTATTCAATACACTCTCAGCACTATATACACTTTCCATTCATATTAATAGTAACTATAGCTCACTTATTAACAATACATCACATTACTACCTTGGCGCTACAATTTTTTGCTCATATATATATATATATATATATAGCCCAGTCAAAGTCCAGACCTCAACCCAATTGAAATGCTGCGGCTGGACCTTAACAGAGCTGTGCATAAACAAATGCCCAGAAACCTCAATGAACTGAAGCAATGTTGTAAAGAAGAGTGGGCCAAAATTCCTCCACAACGATGTGAGAGACTGATAAAGTCATACAGAAAACGATTACTTCAAGTTATTGCTGCTAAAAGTGGTTCTACAAACTATTGAATCGTAAGGTATACTTAGTTTTTCACACATGGCTTCTCCATTTTGGCTTTATTTGTGTTAAATAAATCATGACACGGTGTAAAAATGTCATGTGTTGTTCATCTGAGGTTGTATTTACCTAATTTTAAGACCTGCTAAGGAACAGATGATTGTTATGTCCTGATATGTAAAACCATCGAATTCAAAGATGGTGTACTTTCTTTTTCACCCAACTGTATGTGTGTGTATATTTATATATATATATATATATATATATATATACACCCCCCCCCACACACACGCACCCCCACACTTTTAATTATAGAAAACATCAAATGTTTAGTGGTAAGGGAAGGAGCAACATAATATCCCTCAGTTGTCTCTTGACTTATAAGCATTTTTATGTCTTTATTATGTGCTTAACTACATGTAAACCTTGTGTTTCCTATTTATATGAGGAAATAATCTATACAGACGTTGCTCGCTATGTCATCATTGAGGGATGCTGCCAAAGATCTGATTATGCTGCAGCACCAGTATTGTTAGATCTCTACAGATCAGGTCCTTCTAGGGCAAGCAAAACCTTTTCTCCCGGGAGCTACTGAAACGCAACAGAATATGTCATTATTTCAATTAGCGTAGCATACGAGCTCGGAGCTGTGAGAATTCATGGAGGCTGGTTGTTGAATTGTCACAACTAAATTTTAATGGTTCACAAGCAGGTTTATATACACAAGGCAGGGACAAAAATACAGTTGTCATCTGTTACAAATATGGGTACACATCTAAATTTACATGTATCCTTCACATAATGCCTTTTCTGTAGAGCTTAAAACATTTAACTGCTGAGCAAGAGACATATACAATGGTGACTTATAAGGCAACCCTATCCTCTGTGGTCTTGTTTTAACAATATTTTGACAGGCATTGAACAGTTGGTCTGAAGCTATTTACGATAGCCTCCCGTGAAAATAGCAAGGCCAGCGTATTCTTTTTAACCTTATCAATTCCAGAAGATAGTCTTAACCTTACCTCCCCTCCTTTTGTTCTGAAAGAACAAACCAATTGACCAATCCCATTTATTCTTTTGCAAACCACTCAGGAGAGGAAAAACTCCAAGGAAGAAACCTCCAAGAGACCATGTGCCTGCAGAAACCTATCTCTTTTAGGTATCTCGTTTGATAATCAGAGATGAACATATGGGTGGTTGACGAGCACCAAGACTATTGGTATTTCTCGCTCTCTTTGTGGGAGGCATATACATAATGGTCGAGCTAGAAGCAGAAACATCTTTCTTTGGCAAAAAATAGAGCTGATTACACTTTTAGCCATCTAGATTAATTCATACACACAGAGTAATAAACCTGCGACTATCCTAATTCCGAAAATAATTTAATTCCCAATACATCGAGCCAATTTTCAAGGCCAAATGTAAAATCAAACTCTTTTGTTTCCTCTCGCATTCTAGATTAAATTTCTGCTAGAGTATCCATATCATGGTGTAAACTTTTTGATTGGGTGTCAATATAAGAACGGCATTCTTTATCCACTAATTTACAAACCCCTCCTTGTGCTGCCATCAGATAACCCAATGCCATACAATTTTGCAAAACTACTGTCCTTATCTATTGCTGAACCTTAAAAATAGCGTCTTTTAGTATCGTGAAAAACAACATTTATATTGACTACTGAAAAATCCCCTTTTGCATATAAATCATACATTCCTAAAAGGGTATTAGACCTCCCACTACTCTCTTAACTGAGCTATTTTTAATAATTAATGCCTTTCAATTTCGTATTCTTTGCTTAGGTATGATGAACATTATTTAAATTCTATTTCTGAGCATAAGTGGAGGTTGGTGTGGGTTAATATTTCCTAGGAGCGACTGCCCAACACATACATCTTACATACTACATTTACTCAGAATATCGGAACAGACAAAATGGCTGCCATAGGCAAAATGGTTGACTTGTGATCCTTTCCTTGTGGTTGACACACGCCCTTGGGTGACCTCCCCACCTTCCTCATATCCAATCTTCTCAGCCCCCTCTTCCTTTAGAGACAGTCTTTTTAAAGAACAGTTAACCATATCATAGTCCTGCCGGACCAAAAAAATAGTCCCATAGTACATAACTTGACTCCTTTCTGGCCATTGTATCGGCCCAGTTGATTTCTTCTGGGGGACTGCTGACATCTTCATCACCAAAAAGAGACATAGCATCGGTGGGGGGGTTGCAACGCACTTCAGGACCAAAGTTTTGCTGTTCATAACACAGAGAGTAATGAGTAGGACAGACACACATACAAAAACATCCACTAGCTTCGCTCCCAGCGAAATAATCTAACCACCAAGTCCCAACAAATCCCAACCTTCATCTCTACCTTCAAACACTGGAACCACTTTCCCAAATATCCTAACCTGGTCTAGTTGCAGGATAATAATTTATCTATCCTTCTATCACAGAGTCAATAATTTCCCTAGGGTAAACTTGTATTTCTACTCCCTTCATAACCAATTTCTTATATATATATAGTTCAACAAATATCTTATAGCATCTTGTCTTTTTCCAAGGGGTTAAATATAACTCTCGTGTTCCTGGGGTGCAATTTATTCGGTATGTATAGTACATTGGGATATATTGCACTAAGATGTGGGCTTTGTTTACCAGGATTCCATTATATAACAAAATATTCTTGTTACTACCCTATCGTCTTTATGTGGACACCACTTACAGTATATAAACCTAATAGAATAAACATTGTAATTAAAATAATAAAACCTGTAAAAAGAAAGGTTATTAAAAAGTTCAAAGTTCATATGTTGAGGTCCGAATTTCTTCCTATGAACTTTTCTCCTTTTTTTGGTTAGTGCCGGGTTTTCTTATGAACCAAAACACCAACTGAGAACGGCTGTGTCTTTAGGCCATCCCTCCTTTGTTGAGGTTTAATTTTGAAGCGACTGTGGGTGCACTTGTGTAACATGGATCCAGGAAAAATACTCTGATTGGGTAGAATCTGGAATGGGCCTCTCCACTTTAGATGAAAAGCGCTTTTGCGTCACCTTTATCTTCATCTAATTGGAAGGACTGCACCTGGACATGAGACACTCAGACAATTGCATTAGTTTCACACAATAGATGCTGATTAAAATCGTCTGTTTAGAGCATAATCATACAACATTAAATCTACAAGGTACCTAGGGTGACCATTGGTCTTCCCATGAGAGAAAATTATATCTGATTGTCACATTAGGCTAGGCCAAATACACCTTTATATTTAAGGGATCAATCACAAGGCTAAACAGGCAGAAAAATAAACGGTGGTTCATTCGGATAAGACCTTGAAAACACAAACACAAGAAACAGAGAATATACTTTGGGGGACCTTATACTTATTAGGAAAATAACTTGGGGAGATTTGGACTCGAAATCCAGGAGTCTGGGGGGCACAGGGAGGCCCTGGTGTAATTCACACTGCGTTCCGTCAAATCATGCCTGCTTGCTGGGGAAAATTAAGTGTCTAACAGCACTTTGGCCCCACAACTCCTGCAACCAAAATAATTATATTTCCACCCAAATATCCTCCTAAAACTGACACACAAGAAATTTCACAGTTCCGCTAAGGGAATATGACATAGAAAATAACAAGGTCAGTTCACTTTCAGGCACTCCATATCTGAGCTGGGGCATTGGAATGCTTATTCACATGTAATTCACATGCCAATTCACCAACTTGGGTTTAAATCACAGGACAAACACAATGCATTGCATGCTTAGAACTCATAAAACAAACATGTAGACACAAGAGCTTGCACTCCACTATTTGAACCTATCATGTGGGGTTCTAAAACCTTCTTTTCTCTAGGACACCAGCTAAGAATACCTTGCTGACAGACAAGACAGGCCAAAATATCACCTCCCTTTCCCCTCATGTGCCAGGAGACTCTGTTCTCATAAGCATATTCTGTGCAGCTATTTCTCATAAGGGGCCACCCATACAAGGCAATCCACTTATAAGTTTGCACAGACAGCTGCAGGCCCATGAGGCAAAGGGAATACACAGAGAATGCATTAACTAGCCCACTGGCAGTTAACCCTACATACACAGTTCCTAGTTTATACCCATGTGGGGGTATAAAAAGGAAAAATTACAGGCAACCTAGTAAGGTACAATATTATGTAACCATGCTGTAAAATGGCTACAGTCATCTCTCCTGCTGACAGTAAGGCCTGGTAAGTTATGGGCATGCCAGCAGTAATTATGGAGGTTTGCCCTCACACCCTGGTGAGGTGCCCTATGTATGGATGGGAGTGATTGCACCGAGGGGTGCACCACAGAGGAGTTCTTCACCAAGACCATCCACAAGCGGACGCTGGGATCCTGATGAGATGGAGGCGCTGCACTGGATATAGGTACGACTCAAGTACAGTACCTCAGCTGCCTGTCTGGGTTGGCAATCCCCACACACCATCATGCGGGAGACTCAGGAGTCCTGTTGCCAACAGGTGCACCACCAGACACTACACTAATGGGGGCTGCTTAGACCACAGGGGCCAATATGAGATTGGGTGGGTCAGGCCAGAAAATCCGTTACAATTATACCCAAGAGCCAAGAGCTGACACTCTCAGCCCTTGCCATATGGTTTCAGGGGCAGCCAGCAATAATAACAGCAATAACACCCTCCTTTTGTTCACTTGTATTACATGTGAACAATATCACATAAAGGATAACAGCATTTAAAGCATAACCTTAATGGAATTGCTTGATGTATAGCAAGACTAACCTAAAACCTTTGGGTATAAAATTTTCATAAAAAAATCTCAAAAGAGGGGGCTTCCGGTGACGTCACCAGACATGGCTGCGTCCTAGGGAAGCTCTGTGGACCCCTAAGTATAACCTTATAAATAAGCACCTTTCCCCAAACTATCAAGCTACCAGCCCCGGTACCTCTTAGAGCCCCGGAGAGACTGATCTCGGCGAGCCGAAGATCAACTTTGGGAGACCCCCCTGCGAGGCGCGGGCCCACCGGAGCGAAGGAGCAGCGAGGCACCGTGTGTCCCGTGGGATAGGAAGCCGGAGAGTCGGCGGTGGACAGGGACGGAGCTCCCCCTGCCTTCGGAACGGGAGGAACACCCGCTGCAACCTCCCGCGGCCGCGAGGAGAGGCACAAGCGGAACGTCTGTGCTGCGGGTCCCCGGCAACAGAAATAAATAAATAAAAACCGAACCGGAGGTGAGGGAGAGAGCGCGAGCGGAGCGTCTGTGCTGCGGGTGCCCGGCAGCATAAATAAATAAATAAACACCGAACCGGAGGTGAGGGAGAGAGCGCGAGCGGAGCGTCTGTGCCGCGGGTCCCCGGCAACATAAATAAATAAATAAACACCGAACCGGAGGTGTGGGAGGGGGGGAGAGCCGAGGGGGGTAGGCCCTGGTGGTGTGGCAGAGAGAGAACAGCGGCCATTCTGAGGGGGCCCCACACGGAGTCACCAGCATCACACAAGGAGTGCTAACAGCAGAGTATCCCTAATACCGTTAGAGGCACTGAGTACCACATCACTACAGCGGCCCAGACACTACAGAATAAATAAATAACTCTGCCTCATTCCCCCACAACGTCCTTGCGTCTCACCCCCCCCCCCACCCTAGATCACCGCCTATCCCCCAACGCTTAAGGCCCCAGGCAAACATTCCCAGAAGGAAGAATACCGCGGCAATGCAGTCGCGACAGAAAAAAGCCTCAACCCCGGCGGTAACTAAGTTCTTTCCGCCGACGCAGAGAAGCCCAGGCGCGGCGCCTGAAAGCCAAGGCGGCACCAACGCACGCGGCTCCCCCACTACTGCAAGCGACCGCCACGACCGGGGAGAGGTAATAACAAAAGCATACCTTGAGGATTTCATGACATCCCTCCACAACAAACTCCATTCCTCACTGCAACATGATCTCAAGCTAGCCATCACAGAGCTCAAGGAGGAGATCTCAAGCCTCAACGAGAGAACCACCGAGCTCGAGATAAAACAGGGAGAGACTCTCCAGAGGCTAATGGAGGCCGAAGACGAAGTATTTCGGCTGGGGGAAGAAGTGACGAGCCTAAAGGACGCGATAGAAGACCAGGAGAACAGGGACAGGAGACAGAACCTGCGGATCCGTAACGTCCCGGAGGCTGTTCTCCCTGATCTCATCCGACCATACCTCTCGGAACTTTTCTCTTCCCTATGTAACGATTTAGAACCCAGAGACATAGAGATAGACCGGGCCCACCGGGCCCTTGGCCCCAGGTCGGAGGATCCGAATAGAAGAAGGGACCTGATTGTCAAATTTCATAGCTACACCACCAAGGAACGAATCCTGACAGCCTGTCGAGAAAAAGGCGATATTACTTTCCAAGAGGAAAGAATACAAGTCTACAGTGATTTGTCCAGAACCACCGTTAACAGGCGAAAAGAAATCAAGCCCCTAACACTGCTCCTGAGGGAAAGTGGCGTTCGCTACAGATGGGGATTCCCGTTTAGACTGACGGCCAGTAGAAACGGGAAATTCCTAACCCTGAGACGCCCGGAGGAAATGGCGGCATTTGCAAGAGCATTAGGCCTCACTCCCCCATCCTCGTGGGGACCAGAAGAACGCCCGAGCCGAGAGACAGAAGAAGGAGAAGAGTCCAACCGCTCCTCCCGTAGAACCGCTGCCCAGACCCAGACGCAGGGAAAAAGAAAGTAAAGAGAAAGCCAAACTGACCCTTGTTTATCCCCAGTTGGCCGTGGCCGCAGACCTACCCCAGTGTTAAGCAGATACCACCGACTACAGAGCCTATTGAAGAGGAGACCCTGAGGCATTTACCGGTGGCCGATCACCCCGTTAAGGATACCTGAACAGCATGATAAAACCCCCGCAAGTCCAGCTGGCATACCTACACCATGGAGAGGGAACACACGAAAGACAGCACACCCCCGAAGCGCTGCGAGAGACGAAGTCGACGCTGAACCCATACCTGAGGATCAACCCGTTGAGTGCACCTAGACGACGCACCCAGAACCCGGGCCACATCGGAGTCCCACATGCGGAATAATGTAAGATCTACGCAAGCAGATCTAGAAGAAGAACCGGGAAGGAGATTCCAGCTGCGGCCTTGATTTGGGGGGTGGGGGGGGAGGGGAGAGGACCGTCGGTCCCGCGAGAAGAGCTGTTTCGGAGCCTACGGCGGTCTCCCCCGACGAGATGAAGCCACAGCGCCAGTTACAGAGGGCCATACCCGTTCCTGAAGACGGTCTGTGGGGGGGGAGTGGGGTGGGGGGGTTGGGCGGGCGGCGGGTCAAGCATGACTACCCAAATGACTATAGAGTGAAATTCCCCCAAACGACCCATTTGAACCAGCTGGATCTGTGCCCCCCCCTACCTCCGGTCTGGCAGCTCCCCCGCCCAGCCATACCCCCCTCCGCCCACCCCTGACACTCCTGCCCCCCCCAACACCTTGCACCCCCCTCCTGCGCACTCCCCCCCCCACGCCCCAACCCTCTTCGCCCTCCCTGCCCCCCCATCCCCCCTCCCCCTCCCTGCCCCCCCATCCCCCCTCCCCCCACCCCCACACAGACACTCCGCGCCCACCCTGACCATAAAGCATAACAGGGCCCTCCCATCTTACTTGTAGATAATGGGTTAAATCGGCACCCACACGGTTACCGTAGCAGTAGAACACACTAAGCTGCCGCTGAGCCCCCGCTCCCCGTGCGCCTCCCTCAGACCTAGAGACATGCAACAATAGCACAGCACCCCCCACCACCAGGCTCAAAAATATGAGCTCACATACAAAGGCCGTCTCACCCCGCAAAAAAGGCACTCTCAGAAACAACACTGTGAAGACGGGCACCATTGACGTGAGGCTGGCTAAGAGACTCACAAATAGCCCTCCTTTGACAGCAAACTAGCTGCACAGCATCGGCAATGTAGGAGCACTGTATAACACGGTCAAGGATTGTTAAAGTTACGGTTGTATATGCTGTTAATGCTATAAGTATGGCCCCTGAAAACGTTTACTTAGAGGGTCTCTTTGAAATATCTGATCTCCCAGGCTGGGAAACCACTGACTATATTACGTCAATGTATGTTGGTGCAAAAGCTCACCTGTACCACCTGATTACCGCAGTCCACCACTAACCTACTGTGGGATACCTACCTCCCCCTCCCCCCCTCTTTCTCCCCCCACCCCCCCTCCTGCCTCCCACCCTCCTTTCACCCCCCTCCCTCCCCCTTCCCCCCCTCCCTTCTCTCTCCCTCCCCCCCACCCTCCCCCCCCACGGTCTGGGATCGTTAAAGTTAAGGTTGTTTACGTTATTATTGTTATAAGTATGACCCCTGAAAACGCTTATTCAGAGGGACTCTTTGAAATAGCTGACCCCACATGCTGGGAAACCACTGTCCAGAATATGTGAATGTATGTTTGTGCAAAAGTTCACCTGTACCACTTGATCACCGCAGTCCACCACTTCCCTACTATGGGGTATCTATCTATTCCCCCCTCCTTCCCCTGTCCTCCCTCCCTCTCCTCCCCTCTACCCTCCCCCCTCCATCCTCCCCCCCTTTACCCTCCCCCCCTCTTTATCCTCTCTCTCCTCCTCCATGGTTTCTATATATACATAGGGAAAACGATCTCGAAAAAAACTATCTAGGGGTCCACACCCTCCTGGACGAGCCGGTCCGTACTCCCGGATTTACCCCTCCAAGGACCCTGAGTCCGAATGCCGGTATACGATTCCGGCTACACCTTATTGAGGGCGCCCTCAGGCCCCCATCCTCTTTTTCTTTACCTGCTGGTACTGTCCCAGCAGTCATATACCCCTTCCACCTTCCCCGACCCCCTCCGCCCCCCCAAGCCCGCTGACCCAGATTCAGACAACAGGCCACCTTCTCCCGCCAGAGATGTAACTCCCAACCCCATAGACACAGTAATCAATCAAGGTCCCCCGGTTGGGAAAGGGGTGACCCGCAAAACCCCCTTCATAGATAATAAAAATGGCTAATCAAGCCCCAATCAAAGTTATCTCCCTTAATGTTAAAGGACTCCAGAGTCATCGAAAGAGAAAACTAGCTTTACAGGAGATGAAAAGATCCCAAGGAGATATCATCTTTCTCCAGGAGACACACTTCACAGACCACGAGCCACCCAAAATATTTAATAATACATTCCCGATGGGCTACTACTCCTCATTCAGTAGCAAGAAACGAGGGGTAGCCATCTTAATCCGTCAGGGAACTCCATTCAATTTTGTCAAAAAAGTTTCAGACCCAGGGGGTAGATTTCTTGTGGTATATGGCTCACTGGCAGGCACGGCGATCGCCCTGATCAACCTCTATGCACCAAACGAGAACCAACCAGAGTTCCTGAAAACAGTTCTAAGCACTATTGACCCTACCTACCTATCCTCACTGATAGTGGGAGGCGACGTAAACATGACCTTAAACCCATTGGAGGATAGAACACTCCACTCGAACCGTCCCCACACGGTACTATCCCTAAAGATGGGAACGGCATTCAAAGCAATTATTAAAGAATTCTCCCTAGTGGACGTATGGAGATCCCAACATCAGGGCCAAAGGGACTACACCTTCTACTCCGCACCCCACCAGACCTATTCTCGCATTGACTACCTCTTTACAACCAAGAATGTCTTGGAGGCCTCCCAAAAAACCGATATAGGCCCGATCACTTGGTCGGATCATGCCCCTATTTCACTAACTCTCTCAGTTCCATTCACAAAGTCGAGCATATTTAACTGGAAACTAAACGATTCGTTACTGAATCACCCGGAAATAGAGAGAGAAATCAAGTCAGCCCTATCAGAGTACTTCAGGAACAACTCAGGTTCAGTCCCATCCTCAGCGGTACTATGGGAAGCCCATAAGGCAACTATTAGAGGTACTCTAATCTCCATAGCATCCCATAGAAAGAAAGTAAAAGCAAAATTACTCAAAGACTTGACAGAGAAAATAATCAAACTAGAACAACAACACAAATCTAATCCCTCAGGGAAAGTGTACAAAACCCTAACTACCGCTAGAAACGAGCTGAAAAAGAACCAGCTCGAGGATGTCGAAAAAGCCCTTCGATGGACTAACCAGAGATACTATGATAAGGGTAATAAAGCTGACAGACTATTGGCCAGCAAATTAAGAGGGGTACAAAAGAGGTCCCAAATAACTGCGATTAAGAATAGGTCAGGTACCATATTATATAATGACAAACATATTGCGGAGGAATTCACCAAATTTTATACCAAATTGTACAACCTCAGATCCCAAGAGGAAAATAATAGAGCATCAAGGCTCTTGGCAGTCTCGAACTATCTAGATAGTTGCAAACTCTCGTCTCTGACAGAGAAGGAGAATGAGACGCTCAATGGGAAGATCACGAAAGAGGAATTGGCAGAGGCGGTATCAGCACTAAAAATATCCAAAGCCCCCGGCCCTGATGGATTCACAAACGCCTATTACAAGAGGTTTCTCCCATCTCTATCCCCTCACTTGCTAGACTTGTTCAACTCCTTTATGGACGGTGACCCCATACCAGCATCAATGTCATTGGCTAACCTAGCAATAATCCACAAAGAGGGGAGAGACCCAATGCAGTGTGGGAGCTACCGCCCCATATCGCTGTTGAACAACGACCTAAAGTTATACAGTAAAATACTAGCTAACAGATTAAACCCTATCCTTCCCAGACTAATCCATAACGACCAGGTGGGATTTGTCTCAGGCCGTCAGGCCTCGGACAACACCCGTAAAATTATAAATATAATAGACCACATTAACCTTACAAATACCAAGGCAGTTCTCTTGAGCTTAGATGCAGAGAAGGCGTTTGACAGAATAAATTGGCTATTTCTAGACAAAACATTGCAAAAATTCGGCTTTAAGGACTCATTCCTAGAGGGTGTCCGTGCTCTGTACCAAAACCCATCTGCAGCAATTAAACTCCCGGGAGGCACAGCACAAAGATTCTCAATAACAAATGGTACGAGGCAGGGTTGCCCCTTGTCCCCTCTCCTCTTCGCCCTGACGATCGAACCACTGGCGGCCAGAATACGCGAAAATGCAAACATTCAGGGCGTACCAATTGGCGATACAAATTATAAAATCTCGCTCTTCGCCGACGACATAATATTGTCCCTAACTCACCCCCATACATCGCTCCCCAATCTTCATAAAGAATTGGTGGAGTTCGGCACAATTTCGGATTACAAAACTAATAGCGACAAATCAGAAGCCCTACACTTAAACGTACCGGAACCGGAAGTTAATTTAATGAAACTGAACTTTAATTATAGATGGAGTTCCTCATACATTAAATACCTGGGAGTAAATGTATCAGGCAACTACCAATCATTATACAAATACAATTACCCGGCTTTGTTCAGAAAAATCAAAAAAGATCTGGACAAATGGGAAGATTACCAGATCTCTTGGATCGGGAGGATGATTTCGGTAAAAATGAATATACTCCCCAGATTGCTATACTATTTCCAGACACTCCCGATCCATGTCCCCGGTTCCGAACTTAAAAACATCCAAAACAGAATGTTTAAATTCATTTGGAAGGGCAAAAGACCCAGGGTTGCCAGGTCTGTCCTCCTAGCGTCAAGAGGAAGGGGGGGTTTGGGTGTCCCAGATATCACAAAGTATTACTTAGCGGCCCAGTTGAGGCAAGCCGTAGTGTGGAACGCAGATCCGGGTCTCTATTGTTGGCTAGACATTGAATCCCACTACGTACAAACGCCTTCTCTGCAGGCCCACCTTTGGTGCATAGACAAGGGGGATAGACCACCCCGCAGGTTCGACCTAGGTGCCATCAGACACACCTGGGAAGTTTGGCGGAAATGCAGATCAAAGTTTAAACTAACTGCGCCAAGCTCGCTGCTTACTCCGCTCTACAACAACCCCCACTTCCCCCCGGGATGTGAACCAAAGCAGTTCGACTATATCCGTCTGAAGGGGGTTAGGGTGGTCGCCGACCTGCTGAGCGATGGAAGGCTGCTGAACTTTCAAGAACTACGAGCAAAATACGAGGCCCCAGAACTGAGCCCATTTAAGTATCTCCAAATTAGACATTATCTCCAAAAAATGTCCCCAAAATTTGAGTATCCTCCCCTCACCAATTTTGAGAGGCTCTGCCAAACTGGCACACATCAAACAGCCTTGATTTCAAACATATACGCTGGTATGGAGAGATCAGCAGGCCCCTCCACTCACGACTACATGTCCAAGTGGGCGGCAGAATTAAGTATAGATATAGATAGAGAAGACTGGGAGGATATATGGGACGCTGCTTCAGGAACTTCCATCTGTACCACGACAAAAGAGAATATCTACAAAATCTTGTTCCACTGGTATCTTACCCCAGTTAGATTGAAGCAAATCTACCCCCTGGCCTCAGATCTATGTTGGAGAGGCTGTGGACAGAGAGGAGACATGGCCCACATTTGGTGGTCATGCCCAAAAATCCAAAAATTTTGGTTTTCTATTCAAACGTTAATCCGAGAGGTAACTAGCCTCACACTAGATCCAGATCCACTGACCTTCCTCCTGGGCAGGCCAATAGAGGAAATTGACCGCCCGGTAGGAAAATTAATCTCCTCCATTCTTACCGCGGCTAGGTGTGCTGTGGCATTCTCCTGGAAAAAGATCTCTCCCCCCTCCATTCAGGCGGTTAAGAGAAGAATAGATGAAGTAATGCTCATGGAGCGTCTGACGGCGTTTCTCAAACGCAAGACTGCAAGTCATTATAAAATATGGGAACCCTGGGAGGTTCACTGACATCTAAGTGAACCCGATAGGAGACTCCATGAACACCCAGACCACAGCCTGAAGGATGTTAGGGTCAGCGGGGCGGGGAAGGCACACCCTCTCATCCCCCACCCCCAAACCCCCTCCCCCCCCATACCCTCTCCCCCCCTCTCTTTTTCAGACCTCTCGCTCCCCTGGTCACCCGGTGACCCAGAGGTCGCGCCACCCTTGGCGGTACACACCCCCCCCTTCCCAACACGGAAAACCAGAAAACCAGATTGTATTAGGAAAGTGTGACGTGATACATGCCTGTAAATTTGCCTGTTTCCTAATAAAAAAAGTTATAAAAAAAAAAAAATCTCAAAAGAACCCTACTGAATATAAATATAATCTGCTATAGTCTTCTGACAGAAACTTTTAGAACACAAAATAGCATCTGATTTGCTGAAAGAACAACCTGTAGCATAAAAACTTATAGACACAGATTTAAAGGTGGGACACATTTGAGAGAAAAAGATGGTTAAAAATGATAAAATATTAAATATTTGATCAACTTTGCAGAAAAATAATTCCATAGAGAACCCTCTAGTATATGAGAAGGAGTGGCTAAGTGAGCAACGACACCGACCGGCACTGAGAGCTTGAAGCAGGGGAGCCTGGTTCAATTCCTAGTGTCGGCTCCCCGAGACTCCGGGCAAGTCACTCTATCTCCCTGTGCCCCAGGCACCAAAAACGTAGACTGTAAGCTCCACGGGGCAGGGACCTGTGCCTGCAAAAATGTCTCCGCAAAGCGCTGCGCACAACCAGCAGCACTATAGAAGAACATGCTATTATTATTAGTATACTGGCAGACCTGGTCAGGGGCCGTTTTCCTTGTACGTTGCTTTACTGCTATTTCGGGGTCTGCACACTTATACTGCTGCGGCCGAGTTTATTCGAGCATTTGCCCGTTCTCGGCCGCAGCAGTAGCCTGGCGCGCGCCGGAGGGTGACGGGCGCGCGCCGAAGCAGCGGAAGAGCGCCCTCCGATCGGGGCGTTCTCCCTCCCGCTGCCGGGTCCGCCGGAACCCCCTGCCGCCGTCCCCCACATCGTGGGACACCAGGGCTCCCTCGGGGAGCCCTGGACGCGCGTGCAGGGGGCGCACGCTCCCGATGACGCGTGACCGCGCGGCCGAGGGGCGGCCACTAGCAAGCCGGGAAATCTCCCGGCTTGCGGATCTGGCCGCAGTGCAATAAACTGTGTCGCCAGTGTACATGGCTCAGCACTAGAGTTTCTGTGCTGATTACATTGGACTAGTGGTTACTTTATCCACCTGTTCCCACTGCAATACACTAGTGATTCTATGCAGTTCATCAGTGATCCAGAACATTACATTGTGTTCATACTATAGGATCTGAGCGTTTAATATTTGTTTTAATCCCCATTATTTTACACGGATATTAAAGATTTAAGTTTTAACCACTTCGTTACCCACCCACCAGGTGTTTAGAGTGCTCATTTTGGGTTACTGTCCTCTGTTTATTTGAACTCTATATTAATCAATTTACACCTTTTTCCATTTCAAGCCATATAACAAGCTCAAATAACTCTCTGGGCTTCCTGCCAAAACCTTGTAACAGAAAAAATGGTTAATTACTGGTTACTGCAATACAATTTGGGACAGCTTGAAATATGCAGCTCTTCACACAGCCCGACAATGTTTCTGGTATTCAAAAATTATAACTGGATCTTTGTTAAACAGAAAATTGTAGGCTTTAACATATACTTTTAGATAGTTTAGTTACTGGTTATACACAAAAAGAGCACAGAGCGCAGATACAAAACAAACAGAATTTTACGCTTCTTTCACACATTCAACCAGTTTTTACAAAAAAATAACAGACACATATTTTCTTACCTATTTTAATAAATAGGAAAACAAAACAGTTTGATCCTGCAGAATAAATTAATAAAGATATCCCTTTTTTTTCTTCATATCATAATTAACTTCTTTTTTTTTTTTTTTTTTTTTTAACTAATTTTTAAAATGCTGAGCTTCTAGTTAGCTTTGTGTCTAGAATATATTTCCCCTGTTATTCTATATAAGATATTCACCTGATTTTATCTGTGGAGATTTAGAGGAAAAGAATTATAATTCTGGTTAAGGAAATAAATCGCCTGGCCAGTACGATAAACATCCTTATTATTCCAGTGACTGGACTGTTTACAAAAATAATTCATCCTTTCTTTATTCTTTTTCTCCACAGATACCCAAAACTTTCCCCTGCCCAGTGTAAATTAGTTTATATTATTGTGGTGGTGTACACCTTTTAAAAATTAAATTTCAATCATGAGCAATTAATTATATTCTTATTTTAGAATCATTTGCAAGTCCTGAATAGTCATTTTGTATACATACAATAAACCAGTATTCTTATTATTCAATGCAAATAACACTTTCACATAGATAGAATTCACCCAGATTCTTACAAGCACACATACAGGGATTACTCAATCAATCAACCTTTTTTTTTTTACCATATCCATACTTAAAAATAAAACATTCTGAGGGAAAAAGAAACCTATACCTGTTATACTCTTGTTTTCCACTTTTCAATTCAGACAGGAAAATATTATTAATTTAAACTTAATATATACTCATACTCAGTTAATGTTGCACAAATAATTTGAGTTTGCATGTTCGTTTTTCCTAAGAGGCATGCTGCGATTCACGATTTTTAGTACATTCCTATGCCTGTGTAAAAATAGCTGGAGGAAAAAAGGTGGGGGCTACTTGCAGCTGCTTATTACAATACATACAGGCGAGAGAGAGAGACAGCTGATTTTGCCACTGACAGTGAGGGAGAGGGCTGACAGGTTAGGGTAAGTTCATTAGATGACAAAATGTTAGTGCCCATAATGAGTTTATACAGGAAAGAAATCTTAACACTTTATGCACACGTATTAATAAACAATTATTAACTTAACTTTAAACAATACCTTAACTTAACATTAAACAATCCTTATGTTAACTTAACTTTAAATTTTAACTTAACTTAACTTAACTTAAATTGCCACGCTATTTGAAATCATATACTGTCCGTTTTACTTATCAGGGACTTACTGTACACTTGATTTAACAATAGGGACTCACCCTTTGTTACATAAATCACAGACTTACCCTCGATAAAACCAAAGGGACTCTCACCCTTTGTTACATAAATCGGGGACTTACCCTTGATTAAAGGTACTTACCCACGATTAAACAATAAGGACTCTCACCTTATGTTCTTTTGCCCTTATAAATTTAGGTTGTTTAGTTTCGCAGAGGAAAAGGTGAGAAACAAATAAAAAGAATCTTTACTCACCCTTTTTCCTGTGCGAAATTCCACTTCTGTCACCAAAACTGTTAGATCTCTACAGATCAGGTCCTTCTAGGGCAAGCAAAACCTTTTCTCCCGGGAGCTACTGAAACGCAACAGAATATGTCATTATTTCAATTAGTGTAGCATACGAGCTCGGAGCTGTGAGAATTCAAGGAGGCTGGTTGTTGAATTGTCACAACTAAATTTTAATGGTTCACAAGCAGGTTTATATACACAAGGCAGGGACAAAAATACAGTTGTCATCTGTTACAAATATGGGTACACATCTAAATTTACATGTATCCTTCACATAATGCCTTTTCGGTAGAGCTTAAAACATTTAACTGCTGAGCAAGAGACATATACAATGGTGACTTATAAGGCAACCCTATCCTCTGTGGTCTTGTTTTAACAATATTTTGACAGGCATTGAACAGTTGGTCTGAAGCTATTTACGATAGCCTCCCGTGAAAATAGCAAGGCCAGCGTATTCTTTTTAACCTTATCAATTCCAGAAGATAGTCTTAACCTTACAAGTATGTCAACACTGGGATCCGGTCTATACTTTTGACCATCGTGGCGTGGGTTAATGCTTACTACTGCAGGTCGAGTGGCTGTAGCAGATGACGTGTGGCACTGAAGTTTCCTTTGCTTTAATGTGTTCCGAAGAGAAACTCTCCTGATTGGATAAGCTGTCATGACGCTATGCGGAAGTGTGTGAGCATCAGGAAGATACAGAGAGGCGTCCATAGATACTGATGGGCCAGCTGATTTGTATAAAATGCAGACAGCTGGCAAGGAAGACACACCTTCCTGTTGCTTATTTTAACCAATAGCTATATAGTATATGCTTGGGCAAGCTATCTCCAAACCTGAACTTTCTTTTAAATAGTGATTCACCTCCAGCTGTCTCCTCACTCCGTGAAGGAAAAAACCTGGGCACTGCGGATTTCTGCTTAGAAAATGTATTTGTGAGCCAAAGATGTATGACGTTTCGGCCTCAAGGTCCTTTCTCAAAAGCAAATGGCATAGTCCATTTACATTTGAGAAAGGCCTTTGAGGCCGAAACGTCATCCATCTTTGGCTCACAAATACATTTTCTAAGCAGAAATCCGCAGTGCCCAGGTTTTTTCCTTTCTATGAGATATTGGAGTACCTCATAGAGATTCCTGAACCAGGAGCACCGGTATTTATATTTGCTTTTTGGGGAGTGCAGCATTACTCTACAATTTGTCCTCACTCCGTGAAGACATTATTTTGTGTTACATATTCTACTGCGACCTTGGGACCCACACCATCACAGATGCTGATATCTGGTAGATACTTACGTATGGTGATTTGAGAAATACTACTGCAATTTATATTTCAATGGGGGCTAAGTATATCTTATTTTCTCCCCACTGCAATTTCTGATGGACTTTATATGCTGTTCGTTTGCCTAGATTTCATGTGATTCTGGTTGCACCTGTACATTTGTTCATTTCCATTTGAGGATCCTGTGATATTTAGGTTTTTTGTGCATCCTACAGAACAGACAATATCCATCTTTTCATATCTCTCCCAGCTATCTGCACATTTTCCACTGTGGTGGGCCAATTATATTTCTGTGATTTTCATCTTGCAGTATGGTGTGGTGTATATGTGAGTGATATCAGCATATTATCAGTGTACCCCTTAGGTCATTTGTTACAAGTGTGACCGGCCGGTCTTGATGATCTAGGGAACTAGTTTCCCTGGGATCTCACCTGAAACTGAATTAGCTTGATATTTGTGTTTAGGTTTAGACCTTCTGCTTTGGCCATGTGGTATATGTATTCACTTTGTCTACTTCAGTTTTCTGCCTTGTGTTTTTAAACTCTGACTCAGGCCCTCATTCTCTCCCGTCTCAATTACTGCAACCTCCTGCTGTCCGGCCTCCCTGCTTCTCACCTGTCTCCCCTACAATCTATACTAAACGCTGCTGCCAGAGTCACTCTACTATTTCCTAAATCTGTCTCCGCGTCTCCCCTCCTGAAATCCCTCTCCTGGCTTCCGATCAAATCCCGCATCTCACACTCCATTCTTCTACTCACTTTTAAAGCTTTACACTCCTCTGCCCCTCCTTACATCTCAGCCCTAATTTATCGCTATGTACCATCCCTACTCTTGCAGTCTTCTCAAGGATGTCTTCTTTCTACCCCATTTGTATCTAAAGCCCTCTCCCGCCTTAAACCTTTCTCACTGACTGCCCCGCACCTCTGGAATGCCCTTCCCCTCCATACCCGACTAGCGCCCTCTCTATCCACCTTTATGACCCACCTTAAGACACACTTGCTTAAAGAAGCATATGATTAGCACTGTGGATAATCCTGGACACAGGATACATAAAGCTTGACCCCCTGCAGATGCACTTACTAAAATTCCCTCCTACCGTCTGTATACCGTCTCCTACCTACAAATTAGATTGTAAGCTCCTTGGAAAGGTGAAAGAGAGAGACACTCAGAATGGAGACAGACACAGAATGGGGATAGAGGGAGAGAGAGACAGTATTGGATGAGCAGAGAGAATGAAGAAAAGGGGGGTGAGGGAGAGAAGGAAGGGGTAAAGGAGGGAGGGAAGGGGGAACGGAGGGAGAGAATTAAGAGAATGGAGGGAAGGGGGGGGGAAGGAGAGAATGGAGGGAAGGGGGGGAAAGGAAAGAATGGAGGGAAGGGAGGGGAAAGGAAAGAATGGAGGGCAGGGGGGGGAAGGAAAGAATGGAGGGAAGGGGGGGAGGAGAGAATGGAGGGAAGGGGGAAAGGAAAAAATGGAGGGAAGGAAAGAATGGAGGGAAACACACAGCTCCCTCTGCACTTCTAGCAGTTCACACAGATTTCGACAGGGGGAGTGGGGGTGGCTGCTGGGCAATGTTAAGATCCCTGGCAGGCATCTCCAGCTGATCTCTCTGCACCTCAGTGAGGGGGCTGTGATCGCAGCAATGCTCTTGCAGCTGCACACTGAAGATCCCCGGCCGGCATCTCCAGCAGCAGCCCCTAGCTGATTTTAAAAATAAAATAAAAAAATTAGTACATCGATTCTAAGACGCATCCCTATTTCAGACATTCAGACATGTAAAAATGGGAAAAAAGGTGCGTCTTAGAATCGAGGAAATACGGTAGCCCATTACTCCTCTATATATACATTTATAGATCCTAACACCTACAGTACCTGGGTGTTGAGGGAATCATTCTACCTCATTGTTTTATTCAAAGTGTTTATTTTATAAGATTATGTTAATAAAATTTGTTTTAAATAATGTCACATACATCCATTAGGGGGACTAAGTGCCCACAACTGGGTTTACCTTTCTTGTTCACTATATACTTTTCTACCCAGAGGAGCACTGTCTCCCCATATATTTATATCTAGCCAATCGGGGGCTGCTCTCTTTTTGTATTGAAATTAAGTATACCAATTTAGAAATTCTTGAAATATTATAGTTTATAAGCACTTGATAGAAAAGGGTCTAACTAATATACAGGCATGAGGTTTGGATCAGACTACCATTATTCTATCAAACCACACTTCAAAATATTCAAAGCGTAACAATTTGTAATTAACCAAACAATGGAATACTTTGACATTTGCATGCTTTTCCTTCACAAATACAATAAGTGTCCTTAAAAATCATTTGCAGTGATAACACATGAGCATTTTAGATTAGATGTGCAATACAAATGAACCAATAAGGTTTTATTCAGTGGTTTGACGTTTATCAAAAGACTTTAAATCTCACTTAAATATCTGTTGTGGGCACTGAAAGGCTTTACGCATGGCTATTATTGTAAAGAAAAAAAATTCTCATACAAAACAAGAATGAGACTAAATTGTAAAAGCAACCCCGTAAAGACAAATTAAATATTAAGGCTCTGGTAGGGTTTAATTTCCTTTATTAAATTGTACTTTAAAAAAAATCCACATCAGAAATTAATGTTCCTTAACTATTCATAAAGGATTTACCTTGCTGCAGTTAGTAAAGAACTTTATTTCTGTGCATGGCTAAATTAAAACTGAAGACAAAACCGTCCTCTTTAATATCACAACCTTGCTTAACAATTTATAGTTCTGTACCACAGCATGTTTAAATTATCCAGAAATTAGTATTGCATACTGTATATCATATTTTCATATTTAAAGAAATTAGTACAAAAATGTAGTAATTCAGTGTGTATTAAGACAGTAGTGTTAGATGTAGAGTTATGGATTTAAAACAAAATACAAAGTGCAATCAAGTTGTTGGCAAGATCCTATATTCATAATATCTGAGGCAGATATTGTAAGATGAAGAGGCTGGCGGTCCATTTTGATCATTTAGCAGCAGTCTCTTTCTGGGACATTCTAACGAAGAAAAAAAAATCAAGCAAATATAAATACTGATGACATATTTACTACCATATTCAACTTAGCCACAGATGAAAAATAGAATCATGCCATGCAAACAAATGGTAAGCAATAGAGAGGAAAACAGACTGAAATTGTGTTTTGCTCAGAATTCATGAAAAAGTTGAATCAAGTACCACTTTAGTTGTTCTAATAACTTCAATAAATGAATGCTATAACCTAGGAATCAAGTGTCAACATTATTGTAATCTGTTCTTTAGATCTCCTGCCCTTCTCTTGCCGCCAAGTGGTTGTTGCTTTTGGTAAAAGTTTGCAGAAATTGTGAAATTGCTAATAATTAAATAGAAACAAAATTGCCACCATTCACACGTCCCATGAGAAGAGACAACTGCCATCAACACATTTTCCTTAGTAAGTGCATACATTCTTCCAGGAAACTGAAAGAGGATATTCCAAGGATCAGAAGTGGTGCATGAGCCAATCTCTGAACAACTGTAGGTTATAATTACATTATGAAAATTGCAAGTATGAATTACTAGCTAAACGTATTTTACTTAATCATTGATAAAACTAAAAAGGACAAAGGCATTTAAAATGTAACATATATAGATGCACTTTTTTTTAAGTAAAAAACTCTTGCTTTATCCATTGTAACACCGCCGGAAGAGATCAGTATATCTCAAAAGCTTGCACAAATAAAAGCATTTATTTAGCCACAGAACGGTACCGTCTATTCGTTTTTGCGATATAGATACAACTCTAAAAAAAGGTGTCCTCAATTGTACAATTTGAATGCTATTAAAGCACAGACATGACAACTTTACAAGTTATATTTATCCCTGGGTTCTTGGCCAGCATATTCTGTATCCATTTAAGGCACAAACCACAGATAAACGCAAGTGGTTTTAAAAATTAGACTTGCCTGTACTTGATCAGCCGTCCTCCTTGAATAAGTTGCGCTCCTTCATTAGTGAAATGGCATGCAAAGAGCAGCCAATTTCTAGGCTGTACCTTGTAAGCAAATCTCATAAATAGCAATGAATAGCAGGTGAGGGCTGGAAAATACAAAAACAAAAAAAAGTCAATGACACCCATTCGGACAATCGATGGTATCATGCAATATTGTTTGTTGATCAGTATTGCCAACCATTGCATAGACATCAGGTTTACGAAACGTAAAAGCCAACAGGCACTGATGATCAAGATCAGAATTGGGGAATAGTTTAATGAAGCAAGAAATGACCAGGAGAACAGGTTAGAATTGCAAATGATGGGTGTGGGGCGTTTGAAATGTAATAGATAAGCAAATTAAAGGTAAAGGAAGAACAAAAGTGCATTGATGGTGATAAAGTCTCAGGGAGAAAGGGTCAATATAGATGACAATAGTCAAAACAAGGAGTAAAAGTGTACAGTACGTATGACATTTGAAATGGTTATATTTCTAACTATTGGACAGCATTGTCTCTCACTCTCTCCCCTCTTCCAGTCTCTCCCTCTCCCTGTATTTCTCACTCCCCCTCCAGTCCCTCTCTATCCCTCCCCTCAGTGTCTCCCCCCACTCTCTTTCCCTCCCCCTGTGTGTCTCTCTCTCTTTCTCCCTCCCCCTAGTGTCTCTCTCCCCCCCCCATTGTCTCTCACTCTCCTTCCAACCATTGCCTCTCTCTCCTCCCAGTGTCTCTCACACTCTCCCTCCAGCCATTGTGTGTCTCTCTCCCTCCTGCCAGTGTCTCTCTCATCCCCATCCCCATGTAGCTCTTTCCCCCCCTCCTCATGTCACACTCACTCTCACCCCCCTCCCCATCGCACACTCTCACCCCCCTCATGTCACTCACACCCCTCCCCATGCCCCAGTCTCACACTCACTCCCCCATGCCCCAGTCTCACACTCACTCCCCCATGTGCCAGTCTCACCACCCCCCCTATGTGCCAGTCTCACCACCCCCCCATGTGCCAGTCTCACCACCCCCCCATGTGCCAGTCTCACCACCCCCCCATGTGCCAGTCTCACCACCCCCCCCTATGTGCCAGTCTCACCCCCCCCCTATGTGCCAGTCTCACCACCCCCCCATGTGCCAGTCTCACCACCCCCCCATGTGCCAGTCTCACCACCCCCCCATGTGCCAGTCTCACCACCCCCCCATGTGCCAGTCTCACCCCCCCATGTGCCAGTCTCACCACCCCCCCATATGCCAGTCTCACCACCCCCCCATGTGCCAGTCTCACCACCCCCCCCTATGTGCCAGTCTCACCACCCCCCCCTATGTGCCAGTCTCACCACCCCCCCCTATGTGCCAGTCTCACCACCCCCCCCTATGTGCCAGTCTCACCCCCCCCCCCCCCTATGTGCCAGTCTCACCACCCCCCCTATGTGCCAGTCTCACCACCCCCCCCTATGTGCCAGTCTCACCACCCCCCCCTATGTGCCAGTCTCACCACCCCCCCCTATGTGCCAGTCTCACCACCCCCCCCTATGTGCCAGTCTCACCACCCCCCCCTATGTGCCAGTCTCACCACCCCACCATGTGCCAGTCTCACCCCGCCATGTGCCAGTCTCACCACCCCCCCCTATGTGCCAGTCTCACCACCCCCCCTATGTGCCAGTCTCACCACCCCCCCCTATGTGACAGTCTCACCACCCCCCCCTATGTGACAGTCTCACCACCCCCCCCTATGTGACAGTCTCACCACCCCCCCCCTATGGCCAGTCTCACCCCCCTCCCCCTATGGCCAGTCTCACCCCCCTCCCCCTATGGCCAGTCTCACCACCCCCCCCATGTGCCAGTCTCACTCCCCCATGTGCCAGTCTCACTCCCCCATGTGCCAGTCTCACTCCCCCATGTCCCAGTCTCACTCCCCCATGTCCCAGTCTCACACTCCCATGTCCCAGTCTCACACTCCCATGTCCCAGTCTCACTCCCCCATGTCCCAGTCTCACACTCCCATGTCCCAGTCTCACACTCCCATGTCCCAGTCTCACACTCCCATGTCCCAGTCTCACACTCCCATGTCCCAGTCTCACACTCCCATGTCCCAGTCTCACACTCCCATGTCCCAGTCTCACACTCCCATGTCCCAGTCTCACACTCCCATGTCCCAGTCTCACACTCCCATGTCCCAGTCTCACACTCCCATGTCCCAGTCTCACACTCCCATGTCCCAGTCTCACACTCCCATGTCCCAGTCTCACACTCCCATGTCCCAGTCTCACACTCCCATGTCCCAGTCTCACACTCCCATGTCCCAGTCTCACACTCCCATGTCCCAGTCTCACACTCCCATGTCCCAGTCTCACACTCCCATGTCCCAGTCTCACACTCCCATGTCCCAGTCTCACACTCCCATGTCCCAGTCTCACACTCCCATGTCCCAGTCTCACACTCCCATGTCCCAGTCTCACACTCCCATGTCCCAGTCTCACACTCCCATGTCCCAGTCTCACACTCCCATGTCCCAGTCTCACACTCCCATGTCCCAGTCTCACACTCCCATGTCCCAGTCTCACACTCCCATGTGCCAGTCTCACTCACCCATGTGCCAGTCTCACTCACCCATGTGCCAGTCTCACTCACCCATGTGCCAGTCTCACTCACCCATGTGCCAGTCTCACTCACCCCCCCTCCCCATGTCACACACGCTGATGCAGGAAGCAAGGAGATGCTGCTGTGTATCACAGCGCAGCACAGCGCCACCTAATAGCCAAAAGAAAAATTGCAGCTGCAGATGGCTTTTTTTCCTCTGCTACTGGCAATATCGCAGCTGCTTCCCGCGCCCCCCCTAAACAATCTTGCGCCCCCCAGTTTGCGCACCGCTGTCTTATGTAATGCTGCGTGCAGCCGCAGATCTCTCTGCAGTAGCAGCTGTTCCACACAGTCTACCCTCAGCAAAGCTCCAATACTAGTTTATGACTAGTTCGCTGACACGAGTACATGGCTCGAATACGCTGTTCTATGCCTGCACAAACTTAAAGGCTATACCTATAACTTTAGAATATATCCTGTGGATATAACTATAATAAGAACAATAAGCACACTATCTGCATTATCAGCAATCAAGCTCTAATAAAGGAGAGCTAAAATGACCTAATATGGGAATATAACGAGACGGGTACCGGAACAGATGTTCACAGGGAAAGAAACACCGACATGGATAGAGTCTATGTATTCAATAAAAGCATCAACGTGGCACATTTAACTTACATATAGCTTCATAACCATTAGATGCTCAAGTCATCCCGTGTCCCCTCTCAAGACTAAAATAATGGGAGAAAGAAACCCCCTGCGATGCTAACCAGACATGTCCATGTATACAAGTGTGCAAATTGTAGCACCTTAGAAAATCTTGATCCTACTCAAGACAGCTTGATTAACCCATTCATACAGCGTCCACGTTGTCAGCCACTTAGAATACACAACGTTCTATGCGTGTTCAATAGCCTAGTATGTTAGGTAGATCTTATATGAACTTTGCAAAGGTGTTCTTTAATCTGTGACTTGATTGTAGCAAACAAGTGTATAAGGGTATACCAATGTAATGGTTACTCACTCATTACTCCGTGAGACTCCGGGTGCTGTCGACGTGCTCCCACCAAATGAATTCAGCATGAAGGAGGTTTAAATGGCGGTGGAGCTGCCATGATGTTAAGGATTGGACTTCGGCTGAAGTTGATCCCAGTGGCAGGCACAGCAGGGAGCGTGGTAGGGGTCACAAGCAGAGGTCAGAGGCAGGCGGCAGATAGCGTAGTCAGGAAACAAGCAAAGGTCGGCAATGAGGAGACTGGAACAGGATGATAGCAATAGCTAGCACAGCAGCAACACAGGAACCTTGCAAGAGCTTAGGAACCAGTATAAACAGGAAGGGGAGGTTTATATATGCAGGCTGAGAGGTAAAACACAGGTACAGTGGTGTCAGGTTTCAGGGTCTGGAATGTTCCTTAGTTTAGCAGCAGCAATCCCAGTGGACAAGTATATGCACTGCAGGCTAGAATAAGACATTGAGAGAGGCAGCAATCCCAGTGGCCAAGCATGGGAACTGCAGGCTAGAATATGACATTACTCCCCCCTCCCAAGAGCGTTCTCCGGACGATCCTTGCTGGGCTTGTCTGGATATCTCCGGTGGAAAGCTTTGACTAGTCGCGGAGCATGTACAAAATCTTTGGGTTCCCAGGACCTCTCCTCTGGGTCATAGCCCCCCCCAGTGTACCAGGTGCTGTAGTTTTCCTCAGTGTAACCTGGAGTCCAAAATTCTCTTCACAATGAATTCCTCTTCGTTATCCACGAGGACAGGTTCAGGGGGAGCAAGTATCCGTCCAGGAAACGGATTCTCACGGAATGGCTTCGGCAGAGAAGAATGAAAAACAGGGTGTATTTTGATGGTCTCAGGAAGCTCCAATCTGAAGGACACTGGATTTATTAGTGCTGAGATGCGAAATGGCCCGATGTATTTTTGGTCCAATTTAATGGTTGGAACCTTTAATCGTAGATTTCTTGTAGAAAGCCAGACTTTATCCCCTACTTGAAATTCTGGGGAGGGTCTGCTGCTCTTTTGTACCTGACTTGAGCCTCACGAAGTGTCTCTTTGAGGGTCTCCTGGATGTCTCGCAGAATCTCCAGTTTCTCTGTAACTGCCGGAATGGGGCTCGAAGATGGAAAACGAGGAATAAAGGTTGGATGAAATCCATAATTTGAGAAAAAAGGACTCTTCTGAGTCGATGAATGATGGGAGTTGTATGAAAACTCAGCTAATGGTAGGAAATCAATCCAGTCATCATGGAGATGACAAACAAAACATTGTAAGTATTGTTCCAAAGTCTGATTGGTCCTTTCTGTCTGGCCATTGGATTGTGGATGATAGCCAGATGATACATTTAAATGAATTCCTAGAGAGGAAAAGAAAGTCCTCCATAATTTTGAAGTGAATTGTACCCCTCTATCGGATATGATCTCATCTGGAGCCCCATGAAGCCGAAACACCTCTTTCACAATCAACTTGGCTGTCTGGTCTGCTGAAGGAAGATTCTGTGCTGCAATGAAGTGAGCCATCTTTGTAAATCGATCCACTACTACCAGGATGGTATTATGTCCACTTGATCGAAGCAGGTCAACAATAAAATCCATTGATATGGACCCCCAAGGACGAGTTGGAACCGGACGAGGCTGCAGCAAACCCACAGGTGATGCTTGAGGGGTCTTGGTCCTAGCATAAGTCTCACAGGAGAGGACATAGTCTTTAACATCTTGTGCTAATTTAGGCCACCAAAAAGAGCGAGACAACAGTTCCTGTGTCTTGAGGACACCTGGGTGACCAGCGGGTTGGGAGTTGTGCATTAATTGGAGCACCTCTAATCTTACCTCCTTAGGGACGAACAGACGGTCCATACAGTTCCACAGACCATCACATAGAAATAGTTCCGCTTCCGGAGGAGGGTTTTTAAGAAGAGTGTCATTTGAGTAGGCTCCCTTTATTCGTGTGAGATCGGAGGAGAATGTGAAGCCCAAAAAAATTCTTTTTGGAAGAATAGTTTTTTCTTGCTCTTTGTCTGAACTAGGATTAGGCAATGACCGTGACAAGGCGTCAGCTTTCCCATTCTTGGAGCCAGGGCGGTATGAGATGTGGAACTGAAATCTTGCAAAGAAGAGAGCCCACCTGGCTTGTCGCGCAGACAGTCTCTTTGTGGATCTAATTAATTCTAAGTTCCTGTGATCCGTAAAGACCGTAATCGGGTGATTGGCCCCCTCAAGTAGATGTCTCCACTCAGAGAATGCAGCTTTTATAGCCAGGTGTTCTTTGTTTCCGATGTCAGCAGCTGAAAAGAAATGACATTTGGTACGAATAGAAGGCACATGTGTGAAGGAGCATCTTGGGTCCAGTTCTATGTGACAGAATGGCACCAACAGCGGAGTCGGATGCATCCACTTCCAAGATGAATGGTAATTCTGGATTTGGATGGATGAGGATAGGTGCAGATGTGAAGAGGGACTTCAATTTTTCAAATGCCGTATCTGCTTCAGGAGACCACTTGAAGGGGAATTCTTTCTGTGTGAGTCAGGTGATTGGGGCAATAATGCCAGAGAAATTTTTAATAAAACGTCTATAGAAATTGGCAAAGCATACAAATCTCTGAATGTCCTTCTCATTTCGAGGGATTGGCCATTCTACCATGGCTTGAATATTGCCTGGGTCCATACTCAAACCCACAGGAGAGATGACGTAACCGAGAAATTGCATGCTGGTCTTTTCGAATTCGCATTTTTCTAACTTGATGTACAAATTTGTACTTACGGAGACACTCAAGGACAATTCGGACATGTCTCTGGTGATCCATGATGTTATCTGAGAAGACTAGGATGTCATCCAGGTATGCCACTATGAATTGGTCCAATGACTCTCGGAGGACATCATTGATTAAATGCTGGAAAGTAGCAAGGGCATTACAGAGTTCAAAGGGCATCACCAGATATTAATAGTGCCCATAACGGGTTTGGAAGGCTTTCTTCCATTCGTCACCGGGTCGAATGCGGACCAAATTATACGATCCTCTGAGATCTAATTTGGTAAAGATTTTGGCTGACCGAATTCTTTCCAATAGTTCGGGAATCAGAGGTAATGGGTACCTGTTCTTCACAGTAATTTTATTTAGTTCCCGATAGTCAATGCAGGGGCGTAGAGAACCATCTTTCTTTCCCACGAAGAAGATCACAGTGCCTGCTGGAGAAGTAGAGTGTCGGATAAAAACCTTTGACAGGTTCTCCTGTAGGTAGTCATTGAGGACCTTCAATTCCGGGTTCTGAGAGAGAATAGATTCTTCCAAACGGAATGGCAGCACCCATTATTAATTCAATGGGACAGTCATAAGAGCGATGTGGGGGAAGCGTATCCGCGTTCTTCTTATCACACACATCTAAAAACTCGGAGTATGGAGCCGGCAGTAGATTTTCTTGAGATGAGGAAATCTTATGTATTCTTACACACACTGGTATAGGAGCCTTAGTTAGACAGGCTAGCTGGCAGTGCTCCGAGGGAAACGTGAGTGTCTTGGTGATCCAGTCAATTAGAGGGTTATGGATCATGAGCCATGGAATTCCCAGAATCACTGGAAACAAAGACGAAGGAATAAGACCAAATGAAATCTTCTCCTGGTGATTAGGCTCTATGATTAGTGTTAAGTTACTTGTTTCATGGGTAACAGGTGCAGAGCTCAAGGGAGAACCGTCAACGACTTCCATCCTTTCTGGCGATTCCTTGGCTATAAATGATACCGAACTGTTCTTGGTGAATTCTATGTCCATAAAATTCCCTGCGGACCCCGAGTCGACCATTACTGTGGTTGAAAAACGCTGTGTTCCTTCCTCGATTAAAATAGGAACCAGGAGGTGGGGTTGTAGAGAAGACGGGTTATCTTTCCCTTGAGAAACAAAGAAAACAGTCTTTGAAATAGCGTGCAGCCGATTTCTCCTAGGACTCTGGAAATAAGTCCGCCTGGACTTGTTTGGGCAATCAGCGAGATAGTGCCCATTGTTTCCACAATATAAACAGAGATCTAATGTTCGGCACCTATTCCTTTCCCCGATGGAGATAGGTCCCCATAGTGTACTGCACCGACACACTTTATTCGAGCAAATACCCGGTATGTACCTGGCAGATACCTGGAATGCGCCGCTCCTCACCTCTGACAAGCCCCGTTGCATTTGCCTTCCCAGCCTGGGTTCATGCCTGGCTGACGGGCGGCTGATCTGTTAAATGATAATGATTAGGATTTAATAGGCTGCAATGCTTCGCGTGTCTACCAGATGGCATAAATTCATTAATTGTAATGCAGTATATATATATATATATATACTGTGCAGTATTGCAGCCAGCGGAAATAAAAGTCTTCAATCCCTGCTTGGAAAATACCTCAATGCACTCGGGCAGAAAACAGTCACAAACCTCAATACACCCGGGTATACCCGAATTCGTGGGACTAGCCAAGCTCGAATAAAGTGTGTCGCCAGTGTATTTACTTGCATCGGCTCCTCCTCAATCTCCCTGGAACGTCTTGGGGTACTGACATCTCTAAACCCGGGGTTGCTTGGCATGAACCCCTGTCTCTCCAATTGTCTTTCCGTAAGCCTGCGATTGATTTGGATGCATAAACGGACAAATTCCTGAAATCTCTCTGGGGGCTCCACACGGGCTAGTTTGTCTTTAACTTGCTCAGAGAGACCCTGCCGAAAATGATATCTCTGCGCGGCCTCATTCCACTCCGTATCGTTAACCCATCTGCAGAATTCAGCGGCGTACTCAGCTGCCAAGCATCTTCCTTGACGAAGATTGTTTAGAGTTGCCTCAGCAGTTGCATTATGATTTGGGTCATCAAAAATAAGACTCATGGCTTTGATTAACTGCTCCAGATCCCTTAGTAGTGGGCTATCCTGTTCTAACATAGGGGAGACCCAAGCAAGGGCCTCATCCTTGAGCAGGGTTATGATCAGTCCAACCTGGGCTTCGTCGGTATGGTAGATAGTGGGCTGAAGCTTGAACACAAGTCTGCATTGATTAAAGTAATTCCGGAAAGATTGTTTTTTCCCCAAAAACTTTTCCGGAAGGGGTAGACGGGGCGCGGTTTGCACAGGCACAGAGATTAAGGCTGCACGTAGTTCACGGTTTTCAGCTTCTGTGGCGGCAGCTTGTCCTTCCAAGCGGCCAAGACGATTGAAAACATGTCCTTGTTCTTGGAAACCAACCATGATAAGTCATGGAGTGTCTGAGCCTGAGTCAGGTCTGTTCTGGCAGAATCCATGGTAGGGCCTTTTTATTCTGTCAAGGATTGGACTTTGGCTGAAGTGGATCCCTGTGGCAGGAACAGCAGGGAGGGGGGTAGCGGTCACAAACAGAGGTCAGAGGCAGGCAGCAGATAGCATATTCAGGTAACAAGCACAGGTCGGCAAAAAGGAGACTGGAACAGGATGATAGCAATAGCTAGCACAGCAGTAACACAGGAACCGTGCAAGAGCTTAGGAACCAGTATAAACAGGCAAGGGAGGAACAGGAAAGGGAGGTTTATATAGGCAGGCTCAGAGGTAGAACACAGGTGCAGTGGTGTCAGGTTTCAGGGTCTGGAATGTTCCTTAGTTTAGCAGCAGCAATCCCGGTGGACAAGTATAGGCACTGCAGACATTGAGAGAGTGGCAGCAATCCCGGTGGCCAAGCATGGGAACTGCAGGCTAGAATATGACACGAATGGAAAAATGGAGACCGGACTGCTGGCTTCACAGTACATGAAAATTTATTGTTGGCACATAAAAAGTAGCAAGAGAGAACCTCTTACGCGTTTCGTGCGGGTAAAAATACTTTATCAAAGAGTGACATAATAATAAACACAAAGACTAAATACCCACAATGCCTCCCTCTCCCTGTGACGATACATCATGGGGAGAGGGGGGCATTGTGGGTATTTAGTCTTCGTGTTTGTTATTATGTGTCACTCTTTGATAAAGTGCGGTTACCCGCACGAAACGCGTAAGAGGTTCTCTCTTGCTACTTTTTATGTGCCAACAATACATTTTTGTGTACCGTGAAGCCAGCAGTCCGGTCTCAATTTTTCCTCTCATGGCAGCTGCACCGCCGGTTAAACCTCCTCCGTCTCAAGACTAGTTCATAAGATAAACACTTTCTTAGGTTCATTAATGGGATATCACTCTGTAGGTATGGTCATGGGTATAGCCATGTTGACATTTGTATCAGGAAGGAAACATGATAAACATTAAATGGATACTAGGTAGCTGCAGGAACCAAACAAAACAACGTGTATGAGGAAACCGCTACTGTAAGGTGGAGTAAAAACCCAAGCATCGTGATTTAACCACTACGTGGAACAACACTATTAACCCACACATTGCGGGACTTATATCTGTACTTACGAACATAAATCAGCAGTCAAGGTTTAGCAAACACTATTAACCTGCTCACTGTCAGATACATAAGTAGTAGTATGTATCACCAGTTCCTGTATACACAGCATTGGGCCACAGAATTGTAACTAAACTGTTTAAAAAAATTATGTTATTTAAACATCTATACACTTGTGTGTGATAATCTTCCTCTGCACTATATATATTTACGATTATAGGCTAAAGCAGTCAAATTCCGGGCAGTGACAAAAACAAATTTACTAAAATCAGCGCTAGACCTATTTTTAAACAGTGCTGTGCACACTAAATGAAAAATATATATTAAGATGCAGCCTGCTAAATCTATTAAAGGGAACTCTCTCTAAAAATATACAAATACAAATATAGAAAACAACCTGGCGCAAAGTGTACAAAGATGTCAGTGAATAAACAATTGTGAAACAATACAATATCAATGAGATAAAAAGGATATAAGTGATGAGAGTGGAGTCCTTTCTTTCAGATGTTGAATGATAAATGAATAGACAGCGGACTCAGTTCCCAAAATACATGGAAAAAGGGGGATTTTTTCTGCTGCAGGCTGTTATCTAGATGCAAGGTAGGCAGAATGCAGTGGAGAGAATCTGTAATCTTCTAAGTCCAGACGTTTTCAGGCTTACACGAACCCCACGTGATGCACCCTCTCCGGATGGACATAAAAAGGATCTCCTTCTCAGGGTAATATCTCCTGTATCTGCTCCCGTTCTCCTGTATGTGTGTCTCCGACAAGGGATAAGAAGAAACAGAGGATTGCGCAATATTTAAAAAATATATTTTAATAACTCCTCCAACACACGAACAGACATATACTCACAAGAACCGTGAGTTTTAAAATCAAATTAGGAACGCCCGACCCGGCTGTCCAGCAGCAAATTGCAGTCCCTAGTAGTCCTTGCCGGTAGCCGCGTGTGTCTCGCGTTGTTTCGGTGTGAGCGTGGTGCCGAAACAACGCGAGTTATTAAAATATATTTTTAGATATTGCGCAATCCTCTGTTTCTGCTAGTAATAAAAAACGGCAAGTACTTCTCCCTGAGATCACTGGAAGAGAGTGACACGTTCCTGAACCAGCTGGGGCTAAAGGGGGCTCCTACTCACCAAGAAATAGAAGGTCCTAGGCTGGAGAGTTCCTGGAGGGAGACAAGCAGCTCCCCACGAGGCAGCAGATAAATGTCTGCCAAGTAAGAAGACTGAAGTTCCCATGCGAGACACAGTTGCAAATAACTACTCCCACTTAAGAATTAAAGCAACACTGACTCCTTTTTGCAGCAACCTGGCTTCTCTTTGCCCAAAATGGATTTTTCTCCTTTTTGTTTCTCTCTTTTCTCCGGGTTTTCACATGGGAGCTGCTGGGCTGACTGTAAATCAAGACACGGAGCCCCGAAAAGCCGAGAAAGAAGAACCAAGGGAACAGCGGATGCAGAAGTGCGGCTGGCGGGGAAGGAACAACAGGACAGTTCAGCAGAAGGCAGAGGAGAGGTGTCGGAAGAAGCAGTAGCCGAGCAGCAGGGAGAGAGACACTAAGTGCCCGGAGGTGGGGGACTGGCATGAGAAGGCAGCGGATGGCATATATCACTTAAGAGTCAGGGAGGGTGTCATTCCTCATAATGGGCCGGCGATATCTGGCAGGGTGCAGCGTATAGAAGTCCGGGGGAGGGGTGAGAGAAGGTCGGGGATCAGGGTACGAGAGGGTCGCTGGGGCCGCATGGGAGGGCATGGAAGGCCAGTGGATCAGGGGGGTGGAGGGGTGTAGGAAAAAAGGAGAGTAAGGTGGCAAAGTGAACACGGTAGAAGCGAAAGGCCACGGTGAGGGGGGAACAAGAATGGAGGGGTGTAGTGCTAATTCGGATAGGGGTAAAAGGAGAGGGTTCAGGGGTGGAGAGAGCACTAAGGGGCCAAGAACAAGTGCGACCCGACAGAGTGCAGTATGTCTTGAAGGGTGTCAGGGGAGGTCCACCCCGACAGAGCGGCTCCGAGGCCTGGATCCTCCCCCCCCCCCCTGCAGAAACGCAATGTATATTAAAAGGGGGGAGAGAGAAAAAAAAGGGTAAAAGGGGACATAGTGCAGCTGTGCTAGGATTGCAGTAAATGGAGGAAGTCGCACCCATGTTAGGAGTTATGGTTGTAAGTGTTTAAGTTAGTCAGAATAGATAGCCTTTTATTTTTGAAAGTAGTCACTCTAGTCTCTCTGGCACAAGTAATAATGGAGATAGGAACGGAGAGTAGAGGGAGACAAATAGGGGAGCCATGAAGTGAGAGAGCAGAAACTGAACCCACAGCTCCACCTGCTGGGGAATGACGGATATAAGTTTTAGGCATATCTATAGAGGAATGAGGAAGGGGAGGCACGTATGGGAGTGGAGAGGAGACATGATAGTGCCCCTAGTAGAGGTAGGAAGGAGAATACGAACAGGCAGAGCAAATACAGGGGATTCAAGCAGAAAGGAGGCAATAGAAGGGGAGGGTGTGAGGGGGAAGTTGAGCCACTGTATAGCTCCCAGGAGGTTAGAAGATAGGTTCTTGGGAGGCTGGCAGTCAGACTGACAAAATTGGCAAAAAAGAAAGAATAAAAGGGGGTAAGAAGTTGAATACATTGATGTTGGGTTGTTTGCTGTATATGATTTTAGGTTGACAGTATCAGATTGCGCTGCAACGGGACATGGGGCGGAAACGCCTTGCAGTCTGCATGCTCCGGATACAAAGGGATGGGGGAGTAGTCCCTATGCCCATTAAAGTCCGTAGGGCACCTGAGAGTCATGGAGACTCAGCCGACTGGACCTTCGCCGAGGGAGGCCCGGAGGAAATAAGCTCTAGGGCAGAAGAGCCGAGGTCAACTCGGGCCAGAGGTGGCTCTTGTTTTCATGTTTGTACGTTGAAGACAATTTTTAGTTGCTTTTTTATGTGCTATGTTTGTTCCCCATTCCCTTCCCGATCCCCGTTCATCCTCCCCAACAGGTTCCTGCTCAATTCAGAAGATCCGCAGAAGATTAAAACAACGCAGAGGCAGGGGAGAGGCCTTCCGCGTGGCTCAGGTAAGAGAGGTGCAGAAGTAAGAGAAGACCTAGAATTACCGAAATGGCTCTAAACTTAGTTTTGCATAATGTAAAAGCAAGAGAAAAATAGCAATGGCCGAATACAACAGAATGAAAGCGGATATAGTCCTAATCCATGAGACAAATTTTAGTGAGTCCAATTACCCTAAATATCTAGACAAGCATTTCATGAACTTCTTTCTCTCATCTGCTAAAGTAAAAAAGAGAGGAGTGGCGGATCTCTTCCACAATAGATGTCCCTTTATCACGGAACAAGTTAAGAAAGACAGGGACGGTAGGTACATAATCCTTATGGGTTCAATCCAGGGACAGCTACTGACAATCGCAAATGTCTATGCCCCATGTGAACGAGACCCGGCTTTCTTCTTAAACTTCTTTAAAACATTAGACGTCGTAGCCAAGGGGCAAGTGATCATGGGGGGAGACTTCAATAGGATTTTAGATCCGGATATTGATAGATCTTCCAAGGCGAGACATTGCCGAAAGGCGAGGTCAGCTGCACTGTCGAAGGAACTGAAAGAAAGGCACTTAATTGACATTTGGAGAGAGCTACACCCAGGAGAAAGGGGATACACCTTTTTTTCACACCCCCATGATAGTTATAGCCGAATAGACTACTTCTTTGTATCCAACAGAATGGTTCCACAGGTAGCATATGCTAAGATCCATGATATTTCATGGTCAGACCATGCACCGATTGAAATTCGGTGTTCCTATTTTAGCCTGGACCGACCTGGAAACTAAATGAGGCAATTATAAAAATCCCAGAGATCAGTCAGCTGATAAGTGACGAGCTGGACCACTTTTTTAGGATAAATAAAGATAGCGTCAACTCAAACATCATTTTATGGGAGGCTCACAAGGCAACCCAACGGGTTCACTTATCAGCATTGTGGCAGGGCGCAAAAAGAAGTGGGAGTCCCAAATCTTAAAACTGCAGACAAAAATTGGCGGAACTGTCAGACTTACATAAGAGAAATAGAAGGCCCGATACATTAAAAGAGCTCAAGAACGGGGGCGCATGCGCGATGGTGAGGGGAGTAGCTGCCTAATCTAGTAGCTCCTACCCCCGCCAAAGCATTATTCAAAATAAAGCGAACCAAAACTACAGATCGCATATATAAATAACTGCCACCGACGTCGGAACACATAGCGATGGCCCCGCCATCAACAAAAAAGAAGAACACGGGGGATCTCCGGAGATATTTAAGCAGATCCTCATCCCGAGACGGGAGGGCAGAAATGGCGCCCGGCTCGGCGCCAGGATCGGGGTCGGAACGCGAGGAGGACCGGGAGGAGATGCCAGAAAAACGGCCCGTACGGCGATGTGATTTCGACCGGTTGTATAACGATATGAAGTCGTTATTTAGAGCCGAAATCCAAGAACTCCGGAAAGAGGTACAGGGCCTGGGAGAAAGAACTGGGGCCCTGGAGGACAAAATGGTGGCGGTCTCTTCAACAATAAAAAAATCTGAAAAACGTTCCTCATACCTGCAAAACCAGATTACAGAGTTGGCCGAGCGACAGGAGGATGCTGAGAACCGGGACCGCCGGAGCAACATTCGCATCCGAGGCATACCTGAAGACATAACTGAGATTGAAGAATTCCTCACTAGATGGATGGCGAATCTGCTCCCTGACACCCCGACGGCAGAACTAATGCTAGATAGGTGCCATAGGGCCCTAAGGAACAAGCCGCTGGCGAATGCACAATCGAGGGATGTGATTGCCCGGTTGCATTATTACCGCACCAGGCAGGCAGTTTTCACAAAAGCCCAAGGGGAAGAAGCCTGTAAATTTGAGGGTATCTCCATACAGCTCTTTCAGGACCTGTCCCCCCTGACCCTGGCAAGACGCCTGAAGTTACAACCCATCACCCGCCTCCTCAGAGACAGAGCTATCCGATATCGGTGGACCTTTCCGTTTGGACTATTAGTCATCAGGAACGGAAAGGCCACCTCAATGAAAAATCTGGAGGAAGGGGATGAATTCTTGCGCAGATTGGGAGTGACGACCGGAGAAGCTAGGAGCCCCCGGATAGAGATAGAACCGGACAATGAGTGGCAACAGGCCGGCACATCCCGGAAGACTCGAGCCACCACCGAGCCGGAGAAGGAGTGAACAAAGCATGTTCTTCCCAAATAAAATGTTCACTTTTCTGTTTTGGTTGCCTACAAGTTATGGCGTACAGTTTGGACTAACAGGACCGCTAGCATCTGGAAGCGCTGAGCAGCAGAATAGGAATACATAGTGCCACAACATCATCTATCTAATGTGGGACATGCATACTCTATCCCACGGTTTCAGCCCAAACCTGCAAAATAAGAGACTTACCTGCAATTCTGGTGACAATGGCTGCCCCGCAACCCGGAAGAGGCGCGTGGTACGCACCCAGGGAAGATGGAGGCATCACGACTCGTGGCGGGAAGAAAAACTGCACGACCGGAAGAAGAAGAGCCCAGCGCGGGAAGACGTCCACCTCCGCCGACATCCGGCTGCGAATGAGCAAAGACCGGAAGGACGTCACCGGATCTGGCCGCGCGGCCATCTTGGTAGAGGCGACCCGATGGGGAAAAGAGGATCCACGTCACGCGAATGCGCCGGAACCACAACAAGACCCGGGAAACCATATATCCTGGACAGCACGCAAGGGCATACGACCCACACATAGCCCGGACACAAAGTTAGTGTACACCAAAGGAGGTAGGGAGAGGGAGAATACCCAAGAAAGGCAGCATAGGTCCTAGTAATATTACACAGCGGGCATCAGCTACAAGTCTAGTCAAAGGGGCGCAGGACCACCTAGTCACATGCACCAGAAATAGGGGCCAAAAGGGCAGACTCTCTACAAGAGCAGGAATAAAGGGACGAGTGTAGAATACCCCAAGGTTGATAAGGGTAAAAAGACGCAAAGAGATTACACAGCGGGCAAGAACAGAGGAATGGGAAAAGTTCCCCACATACAGTACCGACACACTTTATTCGAGTGTGGTCGGTACCGCAAGCCGGGAAATCTCCCGGCTTGCTAGTGGCCGCCCCTCGGCGTGCCGCGCGTCATAGACGCGCGGTCACGCGTCTTCGGGAGCGTGCGCCCCCTGCACGCGCGTCCAGGGGCTCCCCGAGGGAGCCCTGGTGTCCCGCGATCGCGGGACAGCGGCAGGGGGTTCCGGGGGACCCGGCGGACCCGGCAGCGGTAGGGAGAGCGCCCCGATCGGAGGGCGCTCTTCCGCTGCTTCGGCGCGCGCCCGTCACTCTCGGGCGCGCGCCAGGCTACTGCTGCGGCAGAGAACGGGCAAATGCGCGAATAAACTCTGCCGCAGCAGTAGATAGGGTACACACATACCAAATCTGGCCGCGGTCCTGGAGATGCTGGAAGATCACATTGGCTACAAGGGTTTGCCATAAACAAGGTTTAAAAACGATGGGGGGGGGGGGGGGGTGGTTTCCCTCTTGCCGTCGCCATGAGTCTCCTCATGGATACTCGGGGGATAGACCCCAAGGGATCCATGCATGACCCCGGTGGGCCGGTGAAAGCGGGTCAAGCTCAACCTGACATGGTCAGAGGTGGGCCCACCCGAACCGGAACCCCACATGGGGCAGTTCAGGCGTCCAGGGGGTCTAGGTCCCCTGAGGTCGCCGAAAGTTGCCAACGTTTATTTGTTGTCTCCCCCATGTTCCAAATGTGTATACCCCACTGTTTCTCCCCTGTACAGATGAGCAGTGTACAAAGCAGTTCACAGAATCATACTCTGAAGAAATTCGTGACCCAAATAGAAAGAGGTAACGCAGCAGTTCATATTGAAAACATCAATGGGTAAGGATTTTACTATCTTATCACACAACACAAAAGGTTTTAATAGCCCCCTGAAAAGAAAACTAGCATTCACAGACTAACGACGACAGGACCCCGATATAATACTACTCCAAGAGACTCACTTCTCGAGGACCAGTTCCCCCAAGTTTCTGGATAACAGATATAGAACATGGCTCTCTGCATCAGCCAACGTAAAAAAAAGAGGGGTAGCAACCTTATTACACAATCGCCTTACGTTTAACATAACTCTAACAAAAAAGGATAAGAATGGGCGCTTCCTAATAATAGTAGGTGAGGTGGGAGGACATGGTCAGAGGTGGGCCCACCCGAACCGGAACCCCACATGGGGCAGTTCAGGCGTCCAGGGGGTCTAGGTCCCCTGAGGTCGCCGAAAGTTGCCAACGTTTATTTGTTGTCTCCCCCATGTTCCAAATGTGTATACCCCACTGTTTCTCCCCTGTACAGATGAGCAGTGTACAAAGCAGTTCACAGAATCATACTCTGAAGAAATTCGTGACCCAAATAGAAAGAGGTAACGCAGCAGTTCATATTGAAAACATCAATGGGTAAGGATTTTACTATCTTATCACACAACACAAAAGGTTTTAATAGCCCCCTGAAAAGAAAACTAGCATTCACAGACTAACGACGACAGGACCCCGATATAATACTACTCCAAGAGACTCACTTCTCGAGGACCAGTTCCCCCAAGTTTCTGGATAACAGATATAGAACATGGCTCTCTGCATCAGCCAACGTAAAAAAAAGAGGGGTAGCAACCTTATTACACAATCGCCTTACGTTTAACATAACTCTAACAAAAAAGGATAAGAATGGGCGCTTCCTAATAATAGTAGGTGAGGTGGGAGGACAACCCCTCACAATAGCCAATGTATACGCTCCCAACGAGGGAGCTGATACCTTCTTTACAAAATTCTTTACCATTCTACATAGAGTGGCACAAGGCGGTATAGTACTAGGTGGTGATTTCAACCTTACATTAGATCCTAAGGCCGACAGGTGCACACCTAGGGTACCGAATCACACACAAAGCAGAGCAATTTGGAACCAGGGTCTCAGGACAAATAGGTTAGTAGATATCTGGCGGGAACAACACCCGGGAGAAAAGGAGTACACGTTCTATTCGCACCCACATGACAGATACAGCAGGATAGACTACCTCTTTGTGTCCAACAGAATGGTTTCGCAGATCTCCCATACGGGCATCCATGATATTTCATGGTCAGATCACGCACCAATTGAGCTGCGGTGCACAGACTTCAGACTAGACAGACCAGGAGCGACATGGAAGCTTAATGAATTTCTGCTAAAAATCCCTGAAATTGAAACGGAAATAAGGGATAAAATCAGGGTCTATTTCGAGGAGAATGTCGGTAGTGTGACATCCCAATCCACCCTATGGGAGGCCCATAAGGCAACTCTTCGCGGAGAGCTCATAGGGATAGCCAGTAGGCGGAAAAAAGCAAGGGAAAATAAAATTAAGATTCTCCAATCCGAGTTATCAGCCCTTTCCGCCCTACACAAAATTAACAAACAAGCGCCGACCCTACAGGCCTGGCGTGATACTAAAACAAAACTAAATTTATTGATGTCCTCCCGAGCTGAGAAGGAGCTGACCTGGTCTAGGCGACAATTCTATGAGAAAGCGAACAAGCCAGATACCCCACTTGCCAATAAACTCAAAAATAGTAACCGCAATTTTCATATTCAAGCCATTCGAACCAAGAACGGTGACCTTACTTCTGATCCCAAACAAATTGTAGAGGAATTTAAAAAGTACTATGAGACCCTATATGACGGGGCGAAGGTCTCCCATTGTGAGAACACTCATAGGCAGCTGAAGACATTTCTAACTGAGGCAAAACTACCCAGCCTGAGCAGATTGGAAAGGGAAGCATTACAGGAGGACTTTTCAGGTGAGGAGATATCAGAGGTAATAAAAGCACTAAAGCCATACAAAGCCCCAGGCCCGGATGGTTTATCTAATCTGTACTATAAAAAATTCAGAAAAACATTAGTACCTCACCTGGTCCGATTATTTAACTCATTTTTAGATGGTGCCCCTATTCCTAGCCAAATGCTCCAAGCGTCTATAACAGTGATCCCCAAACCAGGAAAGGACCCAGCAGATTGCAAAAGCTACCGGCCAATATCTCTCATCAATTCAGACACCAAAATCTTCTCCAAATTATTAGCTAACCGTCTGAATTCAGTCATGCCGAAGCTGGTCCACCCCGATCAAGTAGGGTTCATATGCGGAAGGCAAGCTACAGACAATACCAGACGGATAATAGATCTAATTGATTTGGCACAGAGAAAACACATCCCGTCTATGGCATTGAGTTTGGACGCTGAAAAGGCCTTCGACCGCATTGATTGGCCCTATCTTACAGAGACACTGCGAGTGTTTGGCATAGGGGGGAGAATGTTGGGCGCTATTTTGGCTCTCTACAGGGAACCGAGGGCGAGGGTCAGACACCAGGGCTTCCCCTCGGAAGACTTCCCAATAAAGAGCGGCACCAGACAGGGATGCCCCCTGTCCCCACTTATTTTTGCATTATGTATAGAACCCCTAGCGGCACACATCCGCAACTCCCCAGATATAACAGGTTTACAGATAAAAGATCAGTCACACAAAGTGGCCCTGTATGCAGATGACATTATACTAATGTTGTCCAAACCCCTTACCTCCCTGCCAAATGTTTTCAGCTTACTAGACGAATTTAATAAGATTTCGGGTTTCAAAATCAATCAGACAAAATCAGAAGCCTTAAACATCAACCTGCCAATGGTCACAGAAAAATTCATTGAACTGAATTTTAATTTCAAATGGCAAGCCTCCTCCATTAAATATTTAGGTATCTATATAACCAAAGAATACAAAGCCCTCTACAAAGCCAATTACCCCAGACTAATTAGGATCTTCGGATCTGGTCAGGCCACACAATCTCATGGATCGGCAGGATCCAGTGCCTTAAGATGAATCTCCTCCCCCGAATCTTGTATCTGTTTCAGACCCATCCGATACAAGTGATCAGGGACGACATCCTCCGTTTACAGTCCTCTATGGTGAAATTCGTCTGGGGTAATAAAAAACCACGGATAAAAAGTAGTATTCTCACTAGGCCAACAGTTAGAGGAGGTTTAGGGGTACCTTGCTTGATATCGTATTTCAAAGCGGCACAATTAACCCAAATTATTCAGTGGCACATGCATCCTAGCCTGCGAAGATGGGTTGAGCTGGAAACGGCATGCTGTGACCCCGTAGAGATACAAGACCTAATTTGGCTACCCAAAAAGATTTATCAGACCTTGAGTGAGCCGCTGGCCGCAGTGAATAGCTCGTTGGCTACTTGGGAGAACACCAAACACAAGTGTGCCCTGACAACCCAGCACACACTTATGACCCCGATTATGGGGAACCCTGATTTCGCTCCGGGTACGTTACGCAAGAACCTTGCGGTCTGGAAAGCAAAAGGCATTACTAGGTTACTACACCTGAAGGGAAACCAAACTATCAAATCATTCGAACAAATCCGATCAGAAACAGAGATGCCCAACTCTGAATTTTTTAGATACCTCCAGGTGCGAGCATTTTATACAAAAATCCCCAAACGCACAAATTTTGAGCAGCTGTGTTCCAGAGGCACGGACACCACGGGACTCACTTCTCGGATAAACAGAGAGGTGGTCTGTCCTAGACAAGACGTAGACACTAAACTTGCATATAGAATAAAATGGGAAACGGACTTAGGGGAGACATTAGAAGACAAAGACTGGTCCACAATAGTACTGGCAGCAGCGAAAAGCTCTATATGCACCACCTTGAAGGAGAATGCATATAAAGTCCTCATGAGGTGGTATCTCACCCCAACACGATTAGCAAAGTTCGTCAAAGGGTACCCCCCATTGTGCCCAAAACAATGTGGGGAACAGGCAGACTTGCTTCACATGCTGTGGGGATGCCCCAAAGTGGCTCCTTTATGGGAGGAAATCCAAGATTGGCTAACGAGTATTCTCGGACAGTCGGTCCCCCTGGACCCTTGGCTGTTCCAGCTGGGCAGGCGCACTCGGGGAATAGGCAGACCGGCACAAAAACTGATTGCACATTTTGCAACAGCCATGAGGTGCGAACTCGCAGCTTTGTGGAAGCTCCCAGACTTACCCACAATTACGAAAATTCGGAATAGAATCTGGTATATCTGCCGGATGGAACAGTTGACAAGTCTGGTCAACTACACCGGCACAAATTTCCTTAAAATCTGGACCAAGTGGCTAGACCACTCAGATATCCCAGGGGTGAATACCACCACCATCATGCCATAATATAACTAAATACATTCTCCTACGAAGAGCCAGTACAGACAGCGCGTAAAAGGGGTACAGGTAGGGAAGACATTCATAGAGCTTCCGCAGCCAGGAGCTGCTCCTCAGTAGGACAACAAGAGTTGAGATGGTGAACACTCAGAAGACATTGAGCTCAACCCCCCCCCTCCCCCACCCCCCCTTTCTGTGTCTGTATGGTTTGTTAGGTATGTGAGTTGGTTTACCCAGTATGTCTTTGTCGGAACGGAGGAAGGTGGAAAAGAGAAAAATTGGGTTTTGGTACATTAAAAAATGACAACGGGTTGGTAGACACTGTATGCAATGTACTGTCGCCTAATAATAAAAACCTTTTTGTGGAAAAAAAAAAAGAGCTCAAGAACATTAGAATAGAGCTGAATTTGCTACTTACCTCCCAGGCTGAAAAATCGCTGAATTGGTCAAAGAGGAAGTTTTATGAGAAAGCAAACAAGCCAGATGCTTTACTACCAAATACATTACAGAATAAACTAATCTAATTATGGTATACATATGTAAGGCATCGGGGACACGCGCCTCTCAGCGGGTCCCCGTCACCTCAGCTCCCAGTGCGGCGGTCAGCTCCGGTTCCCCGCTCCCTTGGCTCCTTACCTCTCCTGCCCCCACGCCATGCCGCTCCTCCGTGGCGTACCCTCCCGCACGCGGCCGGGGCGCGCGCACGGCAAGCTTACAGAGTGCGCACGCACTTCATCGTCTTACTCGTCCTCCCGTGCCGCTGACTCCGACCCCCCATCGGCTGCAGGTGATTTCAACTACTCACCTCTCTGACTCCCTCCCTGCTCACCTGGACCTATCCCAGGGATCGCTCAGACAGGCCTCCGTTCCACCGTTGCTACCATTGGTCCTCCTGCATTTATAACTCGTCTGCCCTCTCCTTCCTTGCTCTGCATAGTTACTCTGTGACTCCTGTGTGCAGCTGTCTATGCCAAGCTCTGTTCTCTATTACAGCTCTTGTTCCTGTCCCTGCCCGTTGGATACCTTTGGATTTGATCTCGGCTCTTGTTTGACTACATGTACCTCGCTACCCCTGGACTCAGCTTTGGACCATAATACGCTGCTATCTCCTGCCCCAGACCCACGGCTCTTGGACATTAACCCTCCGACTTCTGGCACTCAGCAAGTATATCGTTAACCCTTTCTCACCAGGCCCGGCAACGCACCTTACCACACTCCGGGCACGCCCTCACTGCTGTGGGTGCGTGTTATACACATACACCTCAGTACTGGGGACTGGCCAGGTCTGCGGGCACACAGGCGTTACATTATGCAGAGCCCAACAAATGCAGACCCCCCTGAGGTGGGCCAAGGTGTCACTATGGATCACTGGCAATTTTTAAGCAACCAAGTCACGGCCGTGGCGCAAGAACTTTCTAAACTCTCCTTGCGGGAAACGCCAGCTACACTGTCCCCTCCTGCCCCAGTACCTATGGGCAATTTTGAGCCACGTATTCCACCTCCCAACCGGAATGCCGGGGGCCCCCTTACTTGCCAGGGATTCTTGAACCAATGTGCCGTCCAGTTCGAGATGTCCCCATCTCGGTTTCCCTCAGGTCGTTCTAAAGTGGCCTATGTCTATGCCCTGCTCACGGGTGACGCCCTCGCTTGGGCTTCTCCCCTCTGGGAGCACAGATCTGATTCAACACAGGACTACCCCAAATTTTGGCGAGAGTTCCAGCAGGTCTTTGACACCCCAGCGCGTAGGGAGACTGACGCTTCTTCCTTGTTTCATCTCTCCCAGGGTCGCAGGTCGGCTGCAAGATACGCGGTGAAGTTCCGCACCATCGCTGCAGAGACTCAGTGGAATGATGAAGCTCTCGCCGCGGCATACTGGCAGGGTTTGTCCGAATCCCTCAAGGATGATCTCGCAGCTCATGCTCGTCCCTCATCTCTAGAGGATCTCATTGCCCTCAGCATCCGGATGGACCAGCGCATTCACGAGCGATGTCATGAGCGCCAGCGTTCCCGTTTAATGCCGCCCTTGCATTGTTCTCCTAGGTCTCCTCCCTTGGCACTTCCTGCGCTGGACGCGCCCGAACCGATGCAAATCGGTAGCCAACAGCTTCGGACCGCTGAGAGAACACGCCGCCGAGATGAGGGTCTCTGCTACTACTGCGGCTCCCCGGAACACTAACTACGTCACTGTCGCCTGAAACCGGGAACGCCCAGTAAAGGTAGAGGGGCTTCTACTGGGTACCATTTCTCCTTGCCCCTCTTCCCCCAAAGAGCTACCGAAGAGAATCCTTCTCCCCATAACTCTTGAGGGTTCCAATGTTAGGGTAGAGGTTGAAGCCTTCATCGACTCCGGGTCTGGTGGTAACTTTTTGGATCACGACTATGCCTGCAACAACCAAATCCCGTTAGTCAAGAAGAAGTCACCCATCGGCCTTGAGGCTATTGACGGTCGACCGCTCCAACCAGCCTTCATTATTTGGGAATCTATTCCCCTCACCCTGACCACCGCGCATGGTCAAACTGAAGTCATCATATTCAATGTTTTCCACTCACCTACTGTCCAGGTCATTTTGGGATTGCCGTGGCTTCAGCTTTACAAGCCACGTGTCGATTGGACAAACGAACTACCGATCCAGTGGGCTCCTACCTTGAAGAAGACGGTCACTTTTCCCATTACCGTGCTCGCTGGTCTCGACACTTCACCTTCTCTCTCTACCCTGCCGGAGGTATACCATGACTTTTTGGATGTCTTTAACAAGACTCCGGCTGAAGTCCTACCACCTCATCGTTCGTACGACTGCCCCATCAAATTAATCCCTGGAACCACACTCCCCAAGTCTAAGTCGTATCCCCTATCTGTGCCCGAGACAGAGGCTATGGCAACCTACATCCAGGAGAATCTTAAGAAAGGGTTTATTCGGAATTCCACCTCCCCCGCCGGGCAGGTTTCTTCTTCGTGAAAAAGAAGGGTGGCTCTTTAAGACCCTGTATCGACTTTCGTGGCCTTTACAAGATTACAGTTAAAAATTGGTACCCTCTTCCTATAATTTCGGAACTCTTAGACCGGCTCCAAGGAGCCTCTATATTTTCCAAACTCGACCTAAGAGGAGCTTACAATCTAATCCGAATAAGAGACGGTGACAAATGGAAAACTGCATTTAACACACGTTCAGGTCATTATGAATATTTAGTGATGCCGTTCGGCCTCTGCAATGCCCCTGCCGTCTTCCAAGAACTTATGAATGATATCTTCCGGGACATACTGGGAATCTTTGTCATCGTACTGTATACTTAAATGATATCCTCATTTTCTCCAAGAACCTGGAAAAGCACAATCGTCAAACCAAAGTGGTTCTCTCTCGGCTTCGTGCAAATAACCTCTACGCGAAGATGGAGAAATGTCTCTTCCACCAATCATCCACAGCCTTCCTTGGATATAAACAAGCTCCTCACCCCTACCACATGCAGCACCTATCATCTGAGATCAGACTCCAAAAGACTGTTCATGGTCCCAAGGCTCAACAAATTATCCGGATGTTCCTCCTTCTCTTACCGTGCACCCCAAAACTGGAACAACCTACCAGAGTTTCTTACATCCACCAGCAGTTTAAGTTCTTTCAAATCTAAGGCTGTCACACATTTTAATCTGGTCTGTAACTGTTTCATACGCCCATAATATTTATTATCTTTAACTGTGCATGCAATGTCTTGTATATAATGTATAACCTGCTCATTTATGTAACTGTATCTGTAACCATGTATTATTTGTCTTAACTCTGTGCCCAGGACATACTTGAAAACGAGAGTTAACTCTCAATGTATTAATTCCTGGTAAAATATTTATTAATAAATAAAAAAATAATAAATAAATATAATCTCCGATAAAGGTTTCACCATGGATCCTGAGAAATTGAAGGCTGTTCTGGATTGGCCATTGCCAAATTCCCTAAAAGCCGTTCAGCGTTTCCTTGGCTTTTCTAACTACTATCGAAAATTCATCCGTAATTTCTCCACTATCGCTCTACCCATTACTGCTCTTACCAAAAAAGGGGCTGATCCGACAGCATGGTCCTCTGAAGCCATCAAAGCCTTCGAGTTCCTCAAAAGAGCTTTCGTCTCCGCCCCATCCTCCGGCACCCGGATACATCCCTTCCTTTCACCCTGGAGGTTGACGCTTCTGATGTGGGAGCTGGGGCAGTACTCTCACAAAGATCTTCTCCCCAAGAAAGACTATCCGTGTGGATTATTTTCTAGGAAATTCTCTTCGGCCGAGAGAAATTATGATGTCGGGAACCATGAACTTTTGGCTATCAAGTTAGCCTTGCAAGAATGGAGACATCTCCTCGAGGGTACCAAAGAGCCAGTAGCTATTCTCACCGATCACAAAAACTTATTGTACATTGAGGGGGCTCGTCGCCTGAAATCCCGCCAAGCACTTTTTTTCTCTCGTTTCAATTACACTATTTCTTATATTCCGGGCACCAAGAATATCAAGGCCGATGCTCTTTCTCGACAATTTTCTACGGAGGAAGGATCTAACGAATCTTCCGAGACCATCCTTCCAGCTAAGTATATTATTTCTGCCAATACTTTTGATATCCTGGATGAGATCAATAAAGCCCAGGCTCATATCCCTGGGAGATTTAAGGTGCCAGAAGGACGTCTGTACGCTGCCCCATGTTTTCGCCACAAGATCTTAGAGTGGGGGCATTCTTCCAGATCTGCTGGTCATCCAGACTTCAAGAGGACAGTGGATCTTATTAAACGGACCTTTTGGTGGCCTAAAATGAACAAAGACATTTTTTATTTCACCAGAGCTTGTCCAGTCTGTGCTCAGAGCAAGTCTGCCCGACACAAACCTTCCGGTCTCCTCCTGCCTCTTCCTATTCAGGAAAGGCCTTGGAAGCATATTTCCATGGACTTTATTGTGGAACTTCCAACTTCTAAGGGGATGAATACGATCCTTGTGGTAGTCGCACAGGTTTTCCAAGCACACACACTTTATACCCCTCAATGGTCTCCCCAATTAAGCCACCTTGGCTGACATTTTTTCTAAAGAAATTTTCAGGTTACACGGCGTGCTTCTCTCCATTGTTTCGGACAGGGGTACTCAATTAATCTCTAAGGCCTGGGACATAGTAGGGTGAGCAGCGCTGAGGGGAAACATTATCAATATCAGCGCGGCTTTAGAGGGCGCTTCCGCATGCTTCCGCAGGCGTGTGGAAATGCAGGAGACAGGCAAGTTTAAATTTTGCCGCTCATGCAAGCGTAGGGCCGGTCACGTAAAGTAGTAGAAGTAAATGGCAGTCCGTGATATCGGCGCCGTGACGCCCTAGCCCCACCTCCCGGCCCGCCTCCCACCCTGCACACAAGCGCGCTCACTGACGCTCATGCAGGGACAAGAAAAATCTCCTGCGTGAGCAGGTGAACATGAGCGTCAGCGCTGCCCAGCGCTGATCAACTTACTATGTCCCAGGCCTAAGTTTTGGAGAGCGTTGTCTCAGAGACTTGGCATTTCCCTCCTCTTCTCCTCGGGTTACCACCTGCAGACCAACGGCCAGACGGAGAGAATGAATCAGACCTTGGAGCAGTATCTTAGATGCTTTGTGTCAGAATCTCAAGACAACTGGGTGGAGCTATTACCCTGGGCGGAGCTAGCTATTAATTCGCTAAAGAATGAGTCCACGCAAGTCGCCTTTTTTCATTAATTATGGGTGTCACGGCAGCTTATGACAAGATATAATGAACACCAAATATCTGGGTTGAACTGAACGAGGCTTAGATATAATAACATATATTTATTCCTTAAAAAGGTGAACACAGCAATATAGTACAATTAACAGGCAAGAAGGTAACACTTAGGGTTGGGGAATGGAGAAGTATCAGCTAGCAATTCTCCAGCAATCCAGTGAAATTCCAGGTGGAATCAGAAGAACAACTAAAAACTGTAGTGTTGACACAGTTTATATACCTTTGTAACCCTTTCCTTAATATTGAATACAGACTATTGGTGAACAATTATCTGTATCCAATCCCTAACGTGGAGACACAGTTTAACCCATGCCCCCCAGCTAGTTAGCCCATGCGTACTGGGACTCTGAGGGTCTTATTTCTGTAGCCCCATAATTACATCAGGGGCGACGATCAGTCTACCAAATGAAGTATCTGGCAGGATCTTCATTGTTTGTAGGTGTAGATATACCACTTACAAACGACTCCAGTTTGATGCTTCTCCGCCCTCAGGTAAACAATTAGAGTGGCAGAGTCTGTTGATCAGGACTTGGTTCCTAGTGTAAACAATCAGGGCAGTTAACTTTTGATCACAGGGCTTATGCTAAATCATCCGGCTGCCCTTCCTGACCTATTAGCATAGTAGATGGAGTCTGCATTTTCAGAGCAAATCCAAAATACCATATACACTTTAATATCTGCACATATTAATAAGTTCCGTTCTGGTGGGCCCAGTGGGTCGAAATTTGCCAGTTTTTAATGCCTACAGTGACGCTACATATTGGCCAAATTTCAACTCTCTGCGACCTCCAGAACCGGAGATACAGAAATGCACTTTAAAACATTAAAATACAGGATTATAATGAAACATGGGGACATACATTTTCATGACATGACAAGGTGTAAACAACATTCCTGGACCGCAGTCCAGTTAACCCCTTGCCTTCCTGGTGAGGTCAGGGGGTGGCCATATGGGGTGCAACCCCTTTAATACCGGGCCAACCCCACTCTCCCTCTACACCTCCCCTTCTTAATGGGTGACCTGTGGCCCACTGGCCCTAATGGGGATTGGGGCACTGCTGGCACCATTAATGAACTCAGTCTCAGAGGGATAGCCCTGACGTGAAAGTCCATCAGTATTACTGTTTTCACTACCCTTTTTGTGCAGAAAAGTAAACTCGAATTCTTGCAAGGCCAAGCTCCACCTTAGCAACTTGGCATTCTCCCCTGATGCCCTCTGCAGCCAACTCAGGGGGTTGTGGTCTGTGAGGACCGTGAAAGCCCTTCCATACACATAGGGCTGGAGTTTTTTGAGTGCCCACACAATGGCCAAGCACTCCTTCTCAATGGTGGCTTAGGCCACTTTTCTGGGGAGTAGTTTTCGGCTGAGGTACACCACAGGGTGCTCTCTACTGTCGTCCCCCACTTGGCTCAACACAGCCCCAATGCCACAGTCCGAGGCATCAGTCTGTATAAGGAAATGTTTGGTATAGTCCGGGGCTGCCAGTATGGGGGCCCCAACAAGCGCAGTTTTCAGGGCCTGGAAAGCAGTCTCACAGGCAGGAGTCCAGGTGATAAGCACAGGCAGTTGCTTCTTAGTCAAATCAGTCAGGGGTTTGGCCACGGCGCTATACTGTGGGACAAACTTCCTATAGTACCCTGCGGTGCCCAAAAATGCCATGACCTGTTTCTTAGTTTTTGGAACAGGCCACTGAACTATGGCTTCTACCTTGGCTTGCTCTGGTTTGAGGTGCCCTCCCCCCACCCTGTGCCCTAAGTACAGGACCTCTGCCATCCCTACCATACACTTAGTGGGTTTCAAGGTAAGCCCAGCCTCCCTGATCCTATCCAGCACCGCAGCTACATGTCCTAAGTGGGAGTCCCAGGAATTACTGAAGATAGCAATGTCATCTAAGTAAGTCCTGGCATAGCTCTGCATCCCTTCCAGTAACCTATTGACCAGGCGTTGGAAGGTAGCCGGGGCATTCTTCATCCCAAATGGCATCAACAAAAACTCATAGAGGCCACTTGGAGTGATGAATGCTGACTTCTCCCTAGCCTCCAGGGTCAGGGGGATTTGCCAATAGCCTTTGCTCAAATCCATAGTGGTCAGATACTTGCCCCCGCGAGTTCATCCAGTAACTTATCCATGCGGGGCATGGGGTAGGCATCTGACACCGTCCCAGCGTTGAGCAAGCGGTAGTCCACACAAAACCGGGTGGTCTTGTCCTTCTTAGGGACTAGAACTACCGGGCTTGCCCAAGGACTCTGGGACGGAGTAATTACCCCTAGGGTCAGCATCTCCTCAATCTCTCTCTCCATACCTGTCTTGACCTCTGCTGACACTCTATAAGCGTGCTTATGCAGAGGCTGCAGGTCCCCTGTGTGTACTGGGTGTTTGGTGAGATGTGTGGTCCCTGGCATGTCAGTGAAAAGGGCCCTATACTTAGCTAGCATGTCCCTGGCTTCTCCCTTCTGCCTACCACTTAACTATGTCCCTATCTCCACCTATTCCACAGTGTGTCCCTGCCTAGCCTCCCCTAGGAGATCAGGCAGAGCATTGCTCGCCGGATCCTCCAACAGTGGGCTACAAATGGCCATCACTGTTCCCATACTCGGTGCTCTGTATTCTTTCAACATATTAACATGATATGTCTTATGCCTCTCAAGCTCTAACTGTACACCGTAGTTGTACTCATTCACCTTTCGGATGACCAGGTACGGTCCCGACCAGGCAGCCATTCTCTTGTTCTCCTGAGTGGGTTTGAGATTAAGCACCTGCTGTCCTGGGATGAATTCCCTGCTACGGGCATGCCGGTCATACCATTGCTTCTGCCTGGTCTGAGTGGCCCTGAGGTGGTCCTGGGCACCCCCATGAGCATCTCTAACCGGTCTCGGAGATCTACTACATACTGGATCACGGAAGCATCAGTAGCAGTAGCCTCCTCTTCCCATCCCTCACGGAATAGGTCCAGAGGTCCACGTACCCTGCGGCCATATAGTAGCTCGAAGGGGGAGAAGCCTGTAGATTCCTGCGGTACCTCTCGGTATGCAAACAGCAAGTGCTGCAGGTGAATCTCCCAGTCTTTCCCCTCCGCCTCTATAAAAGTCTGAAGCATCTGCTTCAGGGTACCGTTAAACCTCTCACATAATCTGTTTGTCTGGGGATGGTAAGGGGTAGTGCGACGGTGCTGTACACCTCAGGCATCCCAGAGACAATGTAACAGTTCACTCATGAACTGCGACCCTTGATTGGTTAGGATCTCACTAGGGAAACCTAACCTAGAAAAAATGTTCAGCAAAGCTGCTGCCACTGTCTTGGCATCTATGGTGCCAAGCGCTACCGCCTCAGGGTACCGGGTGGCAAAATCCACCACCGTGAGGATGTAGCACTTCCCTGACCTGCTAAGGATCATAAGGGGTCCTACAAGGTCCTGGAAGGGTTCCCCTATTATCGGTAGGGGTTTCAGGGGTGCCTTCACACGGTCGCCCGCCTTATCCACTCGCTGGCAGGCATCACAAGAGCGTCCGAAAGTGCCCACATCTCGAGATGCCCCCGGCCAGTAGTAACGCTGTAATAACCGGGCTCGCGTTCTGTTGACCCCCTGATGTCCCGCTAACGGAATAGAGTGAGCTACCCGTAACAATTGCTGTCGGTACCCCTGGGGCACTACTAGCTGTCGCTTACCGGTCAATCCCTCCTCTATCCCTGGGTTCCATTCTTCTCTATACAGGAGTCCCTTATGCCATAGGCAGTGCTCAGTGCCTTCCCCTGCCTGAGATTCGGACGCCCGAAGTTTCACGCCGGCCAGGGTAGGGTCTGTCTTCACCGCCTCCCTAAACTGGGCTCCTAATTCTGGCCACCCCCCAGTAATGTCATTGTCCGGAGAATGGGGAAGAGTGAGGGGGAACAGTAAGTCAGTCTGTGGTTGCAACTGATCCTGGCTTACCTCCCCGTGCTCCTTTGCGCCCTCCGCTAACGTTGGTCCCAAAGGCTGGGGGACTGGCGCCGCCGCCCCTGCCGCTGTCTGGCTCCGGGTAACCGCCGCCACTGCAGCGGGCTTGGGCCTTCGGTCATAGGTGCAGGTCATCGGTCCCAGATCGTTGCCAAGAAGAACATCGGCATCAAAAACGGGTAAAACCCCCACCTCCCGCACACCCTGGCCCTCCCCCAATCCAAAAAGATTCTGGCCACTTGCAGGAAATGTGGCTCTCCGTCGGCCACAGTGATCTGTATCCCAGTGCCTGGGAGTAATTCCTCTGGCCGGACCATATCAGGTCGGACCAGGTTCACTGCAGCTCCTGAATCCATCAAGCCGACTGCTTGCCTCCAGCCGTCCGTCTGGAGGAGGTCCGCGCTGAGATGTCCTCCGATCCTGGCTGTAGGCACCGATGAAACCGGGACATGTGTGGCATGGGACGTCTCGCTGGGAGTTGGTTCCATGACCGGTCTGGAGTCTTTGGTGGAAGCCACCCGCACGCGGGCTACCGGCTTTGCAGCTGGGGTGCGTTGCCCCTGATGGGGTCTGCCGGAACGCAGGGGTTCCGGGCAATCTGGGCTGATGTTACCAGGGCGATTGCAGTTGTAGCACCGGCGCTCGTGCCGGAGCTCCCTCGCCTTCGGTGGACTGCTGCCCGCAGGCGGTCTCTGAGTCCATTGGGGGGTATTGGCAGACTTTTTGACCGGTGAAGCCGCCACCGCCGCCTTGGCTACTGCTTTGGCGGGCAGCAGGGCTCGGCTGGCCACAGTCGTCTGCAAGCCTCGCCGCCTCCTGGTAAGTTTTGGGCTTCCTGTCGTACACCCAAGCCCTCACCGCCGGCGGGCACTGCTGCATGAGCTGCTCCCGAAAGATGAGGTCCAGCAAGCGTTGGTAAGTCCGTGCCTCATAGCCCTCCACCCAGCGTATCCCGTACAAAGCCATGCGGGTCACATAGGTAACATAGGACTCCTAGGGCTGCCTCTCTTCCTGACGGAATTTACCCCGGTAGGCTTCAGGGGTAAAACCGTACAGAAACAATAACAGTCTTTCAGGTGTTCATAGTCATCGGCATACTCATCTGGAAGCGCCATCATCGTCTGCTTAGCCAAGCCGGACAGTAAGGGGTCCAAACGTGCAACCCTATGCTGGGGAAGCACTTTGTACCGCCGGCACTGTGTTTCGAAGTTCTTTAAAAAACTGTCGATCTGATCAGTACCTTCCACGAACTTGGTGAGACTGTGCTGATCCAGTTTGAGTTCAACTTTGTTGGGTTGGACAGGGGGCCAATAAGCGAGCCTGTTCACTGCCATAGTGATAAACTGCAGTCGCTCCTGCGGTGTCCCTCTGTCACCCCACGCAGTAATCAGTGCCAACATTTCAGGGGTGAATGGACTGGTAGCCGCAGCAACCAGTACCCCTCCTGTTGCACTGCTCCCGGGAGGTGCACTCGTTCCCTCCCCGAGATTACGCCACCCCGGCATTGGGTTCCTTCCCTGATCTCCGGGTGGCTATATAAGGGCAAGCTGAGCCGTATCCTGAGGCTCTGCAAGCCGGGCTTCATAGTCACCAATTGCGTCAACCATGTCTGCAACCTCCTGGTTCTCATAGGGCAGTCCATATTCACGGCACTTGTCCTTCAACTGAGTACGGGTCCTCATGTTGGATGAGCCTTCAGCCTCGCTCATGGTTCACGGTCGCAGCAGTGAGGTGGTGTTCCAACTTGTGTTAACTGTTGCACTACTGTGTGTTCAATATCTTTAGTCCCAGGAACTCGCAATTCCCTTCGAGTTCCCATTATATTACAGGGTCCCGCAGTACACTGTAATACACGTTCAGTTCAATCCCGCCGCTGCCACCAGTTAATTATAGAGCTCGTCACGGTAGCTTATGACAAGATATAACGAACACCAAATATCTGGGTTGAAGTGAACGAGGCTTAGATATAATAAAATATATTTATTCCTTAAAAAGGTGAACACAGCAATATAGTACAATTAACAGGCAAGAAGGTAACACTTACTTAGGGTTGGGGAATGGAGAAGTATCAGCTAGCAATTCTCCAGCAATCCAGTGACATTCCAGGTGGAATCAGAAGAACAACTAAAAACTGTAGGGTTGACACAGTTTATATACCTTTGTAACCCTATCCTTAACATTGAATACAGACTATTGGTGAACAATTATCTGTATCCAATCCCTAACGTGGAGACACAGTTTAACCCATGCCCCCCAGCTAGTTTACCCATGCGTACTGGGACTCTGAGGGTCTTATTTCTGTAGCCCATAATTACATCAGGGGCGACGACCAGTCTACCAAATGAAGTATCTGACAGGATCTTCATTGTTTGTAGGTGTAGATATACCACTTACAAACTACTCCAGTTTGATGCTTCTCCGCCCTCAGGTAAAAAATTAGAGTGGCATAGTCTGTTGATCAGGACTTGGTTCCTAGTGTAAACAATCAGGGCAGTTAACTTTTGATCACAGGGCTTATGCTAAATCATCCGGCTGCCCTTCCTGACCTATTAGCAAAGCAGATGGAGTCTGCATTTTCAGTTCAGATCCAAAATACCATATACACTTTAATATCTGCACATATTAATAAGTTCCGTTCTGGTGGGCCCAGTGGGTCGAAATTTGCCAGTTTTTAATGCCTACAGTGACGCTACATATTGGCCAAATTTCAACTCTCTGCGACCGGAGATACAGAAATGCACTTTTAAACATTAAAATACAGGATTATAATGAAACATGGGGACAGGGGAACATACATTTTCATGACATGACAAGGTGTAAACCACATTCCTGGACCGCAGTCCAGTTAACCCCTTGCCTCCCTGTTGAGGTCAGGGGGTGGCCATATGGGGTGCAACCCCTTTAATACCGGGCCAACCCCTTTCTCCCTCTACAATGGGTTCCATCCTTCCCCTGTCCTCCCTCCCCTCTGGTCTCCCTGCAGCAGATACTCACGTCTCTAATCTAAAAAACTCTTGGAAGAAGATTCAAAAAGCCTCGAAGGGGCCGTCCAAAAACAAAAAACGCAAGCAGATCGGCGACGTCATGTGGGCCCAGAATACAAACCTGGAGACAGAATTTGGCTATTTTCAAAAAATATCAAGCTTAAAACTCCTTCCCAGAAGCTGGCTCCTAGATTCTTGGGTCCCTTCAAGGTCCTCGAACGGATCAATCCTGTAGCGTATCAACTTTCGCTACCTCCCACCACGTGTCCCTGCTGAAACCCTTTGTTCAAAATGTACATTTTCCGGACCGTCCTCGGAGACCCAATCCCGTCGTAATACAAGGGCAACAGGAATTTGAGGTCCATTCCATTCTTGATTCACATTTTTCCAGGGGCAGACTTCAGTTTCTCGTTAATTGGAAAGGATATGGCCCGGAGGAACGCTCCTGGGTACCTTGTCATCATATTCATGCTCCAGCTCTTCTTAAACAATTTTGTCGGAAATTTCCTCACAAACCTTGGGAGGATCGTCCGGAGTCCGATCCTCAAGGGGGGGGTACTGTAAGGAATCGAGGGCCACACGCCTCTCAGCGGGTCCCCGTCACCTCAGCTCCCAGTGTGGCTGTCAGCTGCGGTTCCCCGCTCCCTCGGCTCCTAACCTCTCCTGCCCCCACGCCATGCTGCTCCTCCGCGGCGCACGCCGCATCCTCCCGCATGCGGCCGAGGCGCGCGCACGGCAAGCTTAGAGTGCGCGCGCACGCGATCCTCTTACTTGTCCTTCCGTGCTGCTGGCTCCGCCCCCCATCGGCTGCAGGTGATTTCAACTACTCACCTCTCTGACTCCCTCCCTGCTCACCTGGACCTATCCCAGGGATCGCTCAGACAGGCCTCCGCTCCACCGTTGCTACCATTGGTCCTCCTGCATTTATAACCCCAGTCTGCCCTCTCCTTCCTTGCTCTGCATAGTTCCTCTGTGACTCCTGTGTGCAGCTGTCTATGCCAAGCTCTGTTCTCTATTACAGCTCTTGTTCCTGTCCCTGCCCGTTGGATACCTTTGGATTTGATCTCGGCTCTTGTTTGACTACGTGTACCTCGCTACCCCTGGACTCAAATTTGGACCTTACTACGCTGCTATCTCCTGCCCCGGACCCACGGTTCTTGGACATTAACCCTCCGACTTCTAGCACCCCGGACTCAGCAAGTATATCGTTAACCCTTTCTCACCAGGCCCGGCAACGCACGTTACCACACTCCGGGCACGCCCTCACTGCTGTGGGTGCGTGTTATACCCTTACCCACCTCAGTACTGGGGACTGGCCAGGTCTGCGGGCATACAGGCGTTACAACATACTATCAAATTGAAATCGGGCACTCTGACCTCTGAACCAAAATTAATTGTGGAAGAATTTAGAAAATATTATGAAGAGTTATACAATGGTGAAAAGGTCAGCTACAATACCAAAACGAGCCGAATACTAGAGGAATTTCTGGCAGCGTCAAATCTTCCTAAATTGAGTGGAGAGGAGATAGAGGTGTTGCAGAGACACTTCTCACTGGAGGAACTGACACAAGTGATTAAACATTTAAAGCCCTCTAAAGCCCAGGGGCCCTGATGGTTTCTCAAATTTATATTACAAAAAATTTGCCTAACATCTATCCCCCCATATGTTCCATATGTTCAATGCAGTGTTAGCAGGAGCTTCATTCCCGAGTCAAATGCTCCAAGCGTCCATCTCATTGATTTATAAACAAGGCAAAGACCCAACAAATTGTAAGAGCTATAGGCCGATCTCGTTAATCAATTCGGACATTACATTTTTTTTTCTAAAATGCTGGCCAACAGATTGAGTCCCATCCTGCCTAGGCCAATTCGCCCGGATCAGGTGGGATTCATTCAGGATAGACAAGCGGCCGACAACACTAGACGTATTAAAGATCTAATTGAAATAGCCAACTCCAAAAAGATCAGGGGAATAGAAACACTTAAACATTACAACAGTTAACCCCTCACCTCCCATACGATGGTGGGGGTGGCCCTGTGGGGTGTAACCCCTTTATTACTGGGCCCACCCCCTCCACCATCGCTACAACCTGTATCAAGCAATGCATTAAAAAAGTAATAGTAAAAGTTGGGCAGACTTGCAATCAATACTTCATCAAAAAGTTCTGAACAGTAGGTCAGCTTGATGGTCTATTTAAAAAAAAATCCCTACTTTGCCACTAATTAAATATCTCCACAATTATACAGGATAGGTGAGAACTGCTGCATAAGGCAATAGAATTGTGTGACCGTAGTATTTAATGCTCATCTTTAAAGCAACGATTACAAATGTACCACATTAGGGGGGTTGGGGGCGGGCACGCGGGGAAATAATATTGTCAAGATTCACAAAGTGCCGATGCTGATTTAGTGTTGGCAGCCATTGCCGTGAGTGCCGGATAGGGGTGCAATAACCAACATCGGCTCTTAGTGAATATCGCCCATAGTTGCAACAGATAAAAATGGTTAAAACATTTACTATGGAGGTTGAAATGTGTATGCTTTCACTAAATTGCTCTACAAAATGCACAGGCTTACAATAGGTTGTTACTGATTAGCAAGTCTCTTGCATAATAGGAGTCTCTTCCAGACCTCTATAAAAGTGAAACATCTGGGTAGAAGGTCAAACTGTATTTACAAACTGATTTAGCAGGAGGGGGAGAAACAAGTATTGCAAGAATATTTCTATGCAGCAAATACACTGGGGGATGTATTAAATTCAAATTAGGTCAAGATTTCTATACCACTTTCATGAAAAAGGGGAGGTCAGGAGTCTTTTAATGACAAAAAATAGAATAAGCACGAAAGGTCCTAATCTGCAATTTAACAGTCTGCTAAAAAAACCACTGGAAGTACAAATGTGATATACCGTAATGCAAATTAAGATGTATTAATTCAGTTAAAACCTGAATCTTATCTCAAATTGTAGAGTAAATGAAAAAGATGCTTCATCCTTGACTGCTGAATTCAACATATTATAATATGTATTAATGGAAGATAGACAAACTCCTAGAGATATCCAACTTCGCTACAAAATAATTATCATGTTATCCACTACTCAGTGCACGTTTTATAGGCTGAGTTTATAGTGGAGAGTGGCTGTGCTCTGGAAGGCGGGTCTTGTGGGGCAGAGGCGGGTCGGGAGGCGGGACAGGGATCTGTGTGTATGTATATATGTATGATATATATATTTTGGATATATCTATATATCCTATATATATATATATATCACTAGCTGATATACCCGGCGTTGCCCAGGATGTAAATCCTTAATAGGTAGTATTATGTATAAATAGGGGAACAAAAGGTTGACTATTTGGTGGAAAGGTTGTATAATAATGTTGAAAATAAACATGGAAGAAAATGTAATACGATGTTGTTTAAAAATGGTTTATTGTAAACACACCAGAATACAATGTATATGTTGGTGATATAAATGATGTCAAATGTGAGGTGTGTGTCCTGCTAGGGTGTGATCGGGTGTGAGGCGGCGGGTGGGGGTACAGTACGGGTGGCGGGTGGGTATTGAGTGCTGGCTGTGGGTGGGGGTCCCGCTAGGGTGTGAGGCGGCGGGTGTCTGGTGAGTGCGGGCGGCGTCTGGTCAGTGATGTCTGTGCGTAGGGGCGGGAGGCGGCAGGCGTGTGTCGGGTGGGTGAGGGTGTGTGTGTCAGTGTGTGTGTCTGTCACAGTGTGTGTTGGGGGGGGGGTCAAAAACGGAGGTGGGGGGGTCAAAAACGGAGGTGGGGGGTCAAAAACAGAGCTGGGGGGGTGGGGAAGGCAGGCAGGGGGGGGAGGGTGTGTGTGTGTCAGTGTGTGTGTCTGTCACAGTGTGTGTTGGGGGGGGGGTCAAAAACGGAGGTGGGGGGGTCAAAAACAGAGGTGGGGGGTCAAAAATGGAGCTGGGGGGGGAAATGGAGCTGGGGGGGGCAAAAACGGTGCTGGTTTTTTAATGTATTTATTGGGTAAGGATCAGTCAGATCAGGGAACAATGGCCGCTCTCGGGTCTAAGCTCATTTCTGAGCTGCGCTCTGACTGGAGGCTGTGCGGTCACGTGACCACACCTCTCCAGCAAGCACAGAAACACAGATTTGCCTGTAGCTGAAAGCTGAGCGAGGTTCAGCAAGCGTGAGCAAGCAAGCGGAAGCTTTCACTCAGAATGACAACATAACATATAATGGGTCTCTGAATATATGCTAAGCGCGCCTCAGCGTGCATCAGCAAGCACTACGCCACTATAAACTCAGCCATACACATCTTAAACTGACAGGTGGTAGTCGCTATGCAAGGGAATGGGTCAACCTTTTCGCTGCTTATCTCCAACGTCTCTTAAACCTTTGAAACACACACACAAAAAAAAAAAAACACAATGGTAGAGAAGGACAATTGTTTGTTTTTGCCATTACAAGCGGTTAAAATGCACCGGATCTACAATCACAGATCAGCAAGATTGTAGACCTAAAATGTTTTGCGAGTTGCAGTGAATTTATGTTATGTTTTCATTAAAGTAGAAGAGTTTTGGAAGAACAGAAGCAAAGGTCTACACGGGATCAGTAATGATGGTTTATCTGGAAAAATTGGGATTTTTTTTATATGTACACATTTTATGACAGTATATGCCGATATTTGTATAAACTAAGGCCGCGATTATAGTGCCCACACTGCAAACAAAAGGCGGTAACTCAATGAGGCAGGCCATAAAGCGCTCAACCGATTTTTGAAAATACAATTGAATTTGTTCATTTCGTGCGACGGCCACATGAGTGTCACGGGAGACCAATGCATATAACACCAAAATAACCAGATCCTTTGATTGAGCAAAGCAAGAGATAAAATAAATTGTAATTCATTTACAGAATGAACATACATAGCTTGATTTACAATTACAACGAAAGATACACTTACTAGTTACGCTGTTAAGTCTGGTTACAGGATTGATCTTTCACTGCATGACAAATCTTGCTACATGATGGAACTGCTTCCCCATGGGCTGCAGGGTTTTTTATGCACTAAACATGCCTATACTTAACCCATGTAGCCAATCTACTCCGTGGGAATAATTCCTTCCCCTTTCACGGAGTTGAAACTACTTTTCAAACCTGGCAGAGGGGTTTCTCAGTCTGCTCTGGGCATGTGCCAACTTTGCACCTTGGTCGTTTAGCATATGAGTTCCGTCCCCTCTACCTGGCGCCGCTCAGTCTGGGCAGAGCAGCCATTTGCCAGGGTGGCTTTGAAATTCTCCTCCTTGCTAACAAAAGGTTTAACACCTCCATATTCTAGATCGCCTTTGAAGTTTGGAGTAGCCACCACTCTGTCTTTGGCGTGTTAGATGAAAATCCCCATATGCCTAACATGTTGGTACAATTAAAATAGGGGGACTTTAATGAATCCATTTTTTTATATAACTCTATAACAATTGCGCTACATGATATGTCTTGATTTTACCCGAACAGTGCTCACACCAAATCTCACGGCGCCAGGAGCTTCCTAGCGAAAATAAGCAAAAAGCCTCCTGCTATGCTGCAAGGTTTTAAAATAATTTTTCCTTTCACACGCTTAAAGCTGCAGTTCAAGCAATATCCAGCATGTGTTTTTTTCATACAGTAAATCAGTTCTGTAGTAAGAAAAAATACTTTTAGCATTTTCGGTTTTAAAAACAACAACTTTGAAAGACCAATTTTCTTGTATTCTATTTTAACAAGCATGTTTGTTGCTATAGCAACCATTTACATTCCCCAGATTTAAAGATGTCGCCAAACTTTGCCGATCAATAGACGGAGAACGAATTTACCGGCAGCTATGCAGTTCTTTAGGTAAGTAGAAATTGCCCACATGAAACTATTGAAGTAAAAAAAAAAACCGGGAGCTTGAACTGCAGCTTTAAACGAAAAAACTGCCCCAGTTATACACAATCTTAAAAATGAATTTACTCTGAACCCCCCTGGTTCTGGGGTTCGCGGGCATATACCGGGAGACCTGCCCGGTCTTACTATTCTGGTCTGTGCTGAAGCAGGGAAATGTCTGCTGCTTAACACTCCTGGAATAATAAGACATACATATACAATTTTATCAGAAAACAGTGTTTCTGCCATGATTGGGTTGCAGAGCTGACAATCACAATTCCCCAATATGGCTCAGGGGCACCCAGCCGGGCCTTTAACACCTTTATTTACTGGCCTGGGTACCCCTTCACCGTCACAATGAGCGGTCCAGCCAATGAGGGCGAACCGCCCACATGATGTCACGGCCACACCCCCAGCATGTTTCGCGCACGCCGCAACTATAATCGCAACCGAACATAGTTCACGGTTTTAAATAAAGTATTGATTGCTCATCTGCTTCTCTCTCCTATGTTGGTCTTTCTCTTAACCACAGCACCAGACCAGGGAATAGACAGGCGGAGGAGAGACTACTTTCCCCAAACGCTACACAATTCCCATAATAAGCCTTTTCCTCCCTCTCTTTCAAAGATCACCCTGTCTGTCTCTTTTCCCCCCGCTCTGTGTTGCTCCCCTAGACCAACATCTCAATTTCTTGACAACTGTGCTGCCTGGCTTCCTCAGTTCAAACACCTCCAGTAGTCATTCTGAGAGACTTTAAAATACCTATTGGCGATCCCAATGTCACCTAAGCTGACCGCTTTCTCATTAAGCTCCTCCTTTGGTCTCTCCCAATGGACTACCTCTCCAATTCACTGCAATGATCATTTGACCTTGTTTTCTTCCGTTTCAGCTCAGTCTCCAAAGCCTCAAAATGTGTCCTTCCCTCTCTCTGATGATCACCTACCCTTTAGCCTCATTCTACAACACCTTCCACACACATACAGAAACCTATATGCTCTGCCCCTTTGAATTTTCAATCTCTCCCCTTTCCTTCCCAGACCTAGCAACCTCTCTATACATAAAGTATACACTTATCAGCCCTATACAAGACCGCACCCGCTACCACGTTGCCCCAACAATTTAAGCCACGATACCCAAATTTTACAGGTTACATACAAAAGTGCTCCTGCGTGGCCAAGCATTTCTGGAGGAAAAAAATAAAAATAAATCACCCTCTAAAATCGATTTCCTCCATTATAAATTCACTCTCTCCTCTAACACTGCCCTTTTCCTTACTCATACTGTACTATCATTGACCTTTAACCCTCAACATATATCCACCACTTTTAACGCATTTCTCTGCCCAACTACACCTGCACGCCTTTCTGCCCACATGTACCAAGACCTTTCCACCTACTACACAGATAAGATTGAGTCCAGACATAACATCTCTTCATTAAAAAAAAAACACAAAACCCCAGCAAGCTCTTTTTGGGAACCCCTGAGCCCCCACAATATATATATATATATATATATATATATATATATGTGTCAAAAAGCAGAGCAATTGAGCGTGGCATATGTATACAACAAACGACAGAGAAGCCCAATGCTACATCCAATATGACAAAAATACACAGTAAAATACTTATATATTCTCCTGAAAAAGGGTAATTTAGTTTAACCCTTTGGCCAAAGCGTTGTAAGCTTGCGAGCCACGACATCCATCTCTATTAGGATTAAAATTCTCATTTACCTCTATGAGGCGGGAGAAAGACCACCATTGGATCTGTATCCAGTAGAATGAAAGGACCTACTCACTTGGGAAGTGGGGAGGGACGGGCTTAAAACCTGGAAAGGAGGAGCCCCTAACCTCCAGCAGCTGAGACAGCTGAAAATAAAGTAACAAAACACAAAACCACAGCAAGCTCTTTTTGGAATTTTAATCCTAATAGAGATATATATTAGTATTTTATCTGGTAGTGTTAGGACTTGTGAACAGGTGTCTGCCTTGTCGTGGCTTGCAAGCTTACAACGCTTTGGCCAAAGGGCCAAATTACCCTTTTTCAAGAGAATATATAAAAGTATTTTACTGTGTACTTTTGTCATATTGGATGCAGCATTGGGCTTCTTTGTCGTTTGTTGATAACATCTCTTCATGTCAGACTACACATACACCACCTGACAGCTCATTTTCCCCTGCGACCGAGGATGGGGTATCCGTACACCTCAACATCTCACCCTACAACTTGCCGTCTCACACTTCCTATCTGGTACACTAGGCTCTACCCCAACTCGCCTCTTTAACCTCATCTCTGGCACATTTCCATCTTCCTTTAAACGTGCACTCATCAAGTCCATTATAAAGAAATCCTCTCTTGACCCAACCTCCCTCTCTTCTCCCCTTTGCATCCAAGCTACTTAAGTGGCTTCCACACAAACGCTTGACTCTACTCCAACTCCTTCAAAATGGTTTCTATCTTCTACATTCCACAGAGAGCACCAACAAAATTAGCCAATGACTTACTTCTAATGGTCAATTCTCCTTACTAACTCAAGTGAACTTCTCTGCATCTTTGACACAGTTGATCACCCCTTTCTCCTGCACGCTCTCCACTCCATTGGCCTCTGACGCAAATCTCTCCTGGTTCACGTTCTACCTATTTCAGGGCTTCCTTCTCAGATGTCTCCTCTTCATTCCCTCTTTCTATTGGGGTTTCAAAAAGCGATGTGCTTGGCCCTCTGCTATTCTCCCTCTACACCTCTTCTCTTGGTGAATTGATACAATATTTTGGCTTTCAGTATCCTCTCTGCCGATGACACCCAAATGTACCCCCATCTCTCACTTCCCGTCACCAACTCTCTATGCAATCTCCTCTTGGATGTCACACCTATACCTGAAGCTTAACATGTCTAAAAGAGAACTAATATTCTTTCCCCCTTTCATTACCACCCTACATCTAAACGCTCCCTCACTGTTAATAATTCCATAATCACATCAGCACGCTAAGCTTGCTGTATAGGGGACATGTTGGACTGCCCTCACCTTTATTCCTCACACTCACTCTCACCGTGCCGTCTCAACCTCAGGAACATGCAGTTGTGCGAAAAAGAAAGTACACCTTCTTTAAATTCTATAGTTTTATATATCAGGACATAATAACAATCATATGTTCCTTAGCAGGTCTTAAAATTAGGTAAATACAACCTCAGATGAACAACAACACATGACATATTACACTGTCATGATTTATTTAACAAAAATAAAGCCAAAATGGAGAAGCCATGTGTGAAAAACGAAGTATACCTTATGATTCAATAGCTTGAAGAACCACCTTTAGCAACAATAACTTGAAGTAATCGTTTTCTGTATGACTTTCAGTCTCTCACATTGTTGGAGAAATTTTGGCCCACTCTTCTTTACAACGTTGCTTCAGTTGATTGAGGTTTGAAGGCATTTGTTTATGCACTGCTCTCTTAAGGTCCAGCCACAGCATTTCAATCGAGTTGAGGTCTGGACTTTGACTGGGCCATTGCAACACCTTGATTCTTTTCTTTTTCAGCCATTCTATGGTAGATTAGCCGGTGTGCTTGGGATCATTGTCCTGTTGCATGACCCAATTTCGGCCAAGCTTTAGCTGTCGGACAGATGGCCTCACATTTGACTCTAGAAGACTTTGGTATACAGAGGAGATCATGGTCGACTCAATGACTACAAGGTTCCCAGGTCCTGTGGCTGCAAAACAAGCCCAAATCAGACAAGCCCTTGACAACACAAGGAGGACAGTGAATCTAATACACGTAGCAAATCTTACAAAGTGCCCATCTCTATTACTCTCCTTAGACGCAGAAAAAGCGTTCGATCGATTAGATTGGCAGTTTATGTCAGCTACGCTTTCGCAGATGGGATTCACAGCCAAAATTTGAAATAGTATAAACACACTATACTCCACACCAACGGCCACTGTGAGGACGAACAGCTCTTTATCTGACCCCTTTCAATATTAAATGGAACTAGGCAGGGTTGTCCGCTCTCACCTTTGTTGTTTGCCTTAGCCATAGAACCATTAGCATGCCAGATAAGGATGAACCCCAATATTGCGGGTATTTCTGTTGGTCAGGAAGAATTCAAAATAGCTCTTTTTGCAGACGACATACTATTGACGCTTTCAAAACCTCTCACATCCCTCCCTAACCTTTTTTCTGTTCTATCAGAATTCGGCTCACTTTCAGGTTATAAAATTAATCATTCCAAATCCATGGCCCTTAGTTTAAATCTCCCTAAAGAATTAGTAAAATTACTCCAACTAAATTTTTACTTTAAATGGAATGCGAACCATATTAAATATCTAGGGGTTCAACTAACAAAAAATTATTCAACTTTATACAACGCAAATTTGAAACCCTTCTTTGACCAGATAGCCAAGAACTTAGCCACTTGGAACAAATATATAATATCTTGGTTTGGGAGAATAACCACTATTAAAATGAACATTTTACCTCGACTCCTCTATCTCTTTCAAACTCTCCCGGTTAAAATCTGTCAGAAAGATCTAAATAATATTCAGAAGAAAATTTTGAAGTTTGTCTGGCAAAACGGGCGACCTACTGTAGAGTTCGCAAAGATATTCTTTATAAGTCCAAATCAGAAGGAGGCTTAGCTCTTCCGAATCTACAAAACTACTATAGAGCAGCTCAATTGGGGCAACTTGTTAGCTGGCATGCAAACCCAACCGAAAGGAGGTGGGTCGAGATAGAGGATTTGATTTATTCCCCATGCAGAATAAAAAATCTTCTCTGGCTCAACAAAAAGTCTAGACCACCCGAGAGTTTGAAGAACCCGGTGATATCCTTTGCCTGTAATCACTGGGACTCCCTCAAATCCAAGTTCCAACTAACCAGTACCCCTTCCCTCATGCAACCCCTATTCTTGGACCCCTCTATTCCCTTTTACACAGAAAACCCGCTCTCCCATACCTGGGTTCAAAAAGGACTCACGAGAGTCAAAGATATTCTCGTCCAAGGGGAAGTCCCCCCATTCGCTTCTCTACAAACGAATCATGATATTCCCTCTTCCGATTTTTTCAGATTTCTCCAGGTTAGGCATTATATCTAATCAGTCTACAAATCAAGCCAACCCCATGCTTTAACTCTGTTTGAGGACTGGTGTCTACACCAGCCCCACACAAAGGGCATCATCTCCAGAATTTATCAAAGCCTATCCTCTATTAAGAGCAATCAAACCCCCGATAAATATATGGTATCCTGGGAAAAAGACCTCAACTTCTGTATAGATCTCGATACCTGGAAAGACATTTGGGAAGCTGCCTCCAAAAATTCATCGTGCATTGTAATAAAAGAGAATATTTACAAGTTAATATTCAGATGGTATATGACTCCTGCCAGACTGCACTCTTTTCTCCCAGCAGTCTCCCCTCTGTGCTAGGCAAGCAAATAGCTAATATTCCCCGGAAAAAAGCTAGAGTACTAGCCCAAATGTTAAATGCTACACAGTGTATAATTGCCAAAAATTGGAAACAACCTGCCTCCCCCATCCTTAAACCAAATAAATAACAAAATTTGGCATATAGTTTATATGGAAAAACTCTCAGCCTATCTGAACGGCTCTACCTCGCAATTTTCTGAGATTTGGGCCCTTCGGTTTCGCAATGCAGGTATATCCCCATATATAGATTAGAATATTTGGAACAGAGTGATACACGTGGTAATTAAATTGTTGTGTACAATGCTATATTTTTACGAACGCTACCCCTCCCCCACCTTCCCGACCCCCTCTTTTTATCTGTTATATGTTTTGTTAATTATTATTTTGTATGTTAAAAAATGCTCAATAAAAAATTTAAGTAATAAAAAAAAAAAAAAAAAACAAGCCCAAATCATCACTCCACCACCAACGTGCTTGACAGTTGGTATGAGGTGTTTGTGCTGATATGCTGTGTTTGGTTTTCGCCAAATGTGGCGCTGTGCATTATGGCCAAACATCTCCACTTTGATCTCGTCTGTCCAAAGGACATTGTTCCAGACGTCGTATGGTTTGTTCAGATGCAACTTTGCAAACCTAAGCCATGCTGCCATGTTCTTTTTAGAGAGAAGAGGCTTTCTCCTGGCAAAAAAACAAGAAACACAGCGCAGACGCTCCATAAATATTCATACTATACACAAGGTCACCTATTTAATTGTATCACATTCATCACGTTATTTATATATTGTTGTTGCGCACTTTTCTTTTGTTCACCTATTTCACTTTCTCCTGGCAACCCTTCCAAACAAACCATACTTGTTCAGTCTTTTTCTAATTGTACGGTAATGAACTTTCAAATGTAACATGTTAACTGAAGCCTGTAGAGCCTGAGATGTAACTCTTGGTTTTTTTGCAATTTCTCTGAGCATTGCACGGTCTGACCTTTGGGTGAATTTGCTGGGGACGTCCACTCCTGGGAAGATTGACAACGGTCTTGAATGTTTTCCACTTTTGAATAATCTTTCTCACTGTAGAATGATGAACTTTAAATTGTTTGGAAATGGCCTTATAACCCTTCCCAGATTGATTGGCAGCAACAATTGATGTCTTTCCTCCTTGGCATTGTGTTTACACACACCTGAATGCTCCAGATCAGCAAACTGCTAAAACTTTGGCTTTAATAGAGGTGGTCACACGTGCTGATGATCAATTAATCAAAGGCATTTGATTAGCAGCTTTTGCTACTTAGCATCTTAATTCCTATGGAAGCAGTAAGGGTGTGCTTATTTTTTCTCACACAGCTTCTCCATTTTGGCTTTATTTTTGTTAAATAAATCATGACACGGTGTAATATGTCATGTGAGGTTGTATTTACCTAATTTTAAGGCCTGCAACGGAACAGATGATTGTTATTATGTCCTGATATGTAAAACCATAGAATTCAAAGAGGGTGTACTTTCTTTTTCACACAACTGTAGCTAGGATAGTCCCTTTTCTCTACTAAAATCTTAATTCACTCAGTCATCTTGTCCGGACTTGAATAACGGCTACCTTCCTCTAGCTGGCATTCCCCTTATTCACCTGTCCATCCATCCAAAATGCTGCACCACTATTCAAATCCCTACACTGACCTCCCATGTTGTAAAACCTAATTCTGAGTTCCAAAGGTCTTAACAATGCTGCCCCCTTACATCTCAGCACTCATCCCCAAATATATCCCTAAACGCCCCCTACATTCTGCCCATGACATCTACACTACCGACACACTTTATTGAAGTGTGGTCGGTACCGCAAGCCGGGAAATCTCCCGGCTTGCTAGTGGCCGCCCCTCGGCGTGCCGCGCGTCATAGACACGCGGTCACGCGTCATCGGGAGCGTGCGCCCCCTGCACGCGTGTCCAGGGGCTCCCCGAGGGAGCCCTGGTGTCCCGCGATCGCGGGACAGCGGCAGGGGGTTCCGGGGGACCCGGCGGACCCGGCAGCGGTAGGGAGAGCGCCCCGATCGGAGGGCGCTCTTCCGCTGCTTCGGCGCGCGCCCGTCACACTCGGGCGCGCGCCAGGCTACTGCTGCGGCACAGAACGGGCAAATGCTCGAATAAACTGTGCCGCAGCAGTACCTTTCCTCCTGCCTTACTACCTCATCTCACTCTCTCCTACAAGACTTCTCCCGTGGTGCACCCTCTCTTGAATTCCCTACCATGCACCATCAGACTCTCCCCCAGCTTTCAGACATTTAAAAACTCCCTAAAATCTCACCTCAGTCTCTCTGGCATACCTCTAACATCCACCCTGCCCCTCTGCAACCCTATTTGGACCAGATGTGCGGCTGGACCAAACTCCATCCTGAAGCATACTACGTCCTACAATCAGTGGCCACATTACCTTTGGGTCAAAATTGCCCCATATTATCTCTAGATTGTAATCTCTCAGAAGCAGGGCCTTTTGTATCTGTCTGCACTTATTTGTCCTTATTTGGTATGTAACTCTGTTTATGTAATATACGCAACTCTGAACCCCCCATTGTACCGTGCTGCAGAATACATTGGAGCTTTACAAATAAACGATATTAATACAATTGCATCCTTATTCAGTTTATTATCTTTGTGACGTGAGCCAATTACAGTGCATATTACGATTTGATTTGCCGACCTCAACCGCTTGTTGTCTGTTTTACAGTCACCTTGATAAAGAGCTCATGCTCGAAACGCGTTGGTGGGGGTCATTTGTACCCCGTAATGTAGCTGTATTCGTTTGCTGGTTCCATTAAATTATTGTTTTTTAGGGTAAAACGCTCTCCTTGACTTTATTTATTTTTTTGCTTTTTTCCTGAGAAACGGTGCCTGCTTTTTCTTTGTTTTCACGTTTGTCTGTTTTACAAGAACTGTTTCAATCTCAGCACACACCACAATCATTTAATGTGTGATTTCTGTTAAACACCAAGTACCAGAAAAAGAGTGGGTTTTAAACGGGTATTAATCAGTACAAACTGAAATGCTTTATATATATATTTTTTAAGGTAACATTAAAAGGTTCAGCATGGTCATTTTCACAACAATAACACAACATGGAACACAACAAGGAACATAAGCCTGCGAAAAGTTTCTAAAGGCAAATTAGAGAAAAGCAAGTCAACATATTGGCTTAATTTAGTAAATATTTTTTTTAAATAAACATTCATTTGCTTTAGCTACAGCCGAAACACATGAACTAAATACTATATTTTCCATATTGTAATGGGTCTTCTCCTTGATTATATTTCACATAAAAGATAGTAAGTCTTACCAAACGTCATACGGCCACTAATGATCTCTGGAGATTTCTTCATGTCATTGATAGCAGCAATGGGGAGCCCCCAGTTAGCCACTGGTCCCCAAAAGTGCTGTAAAGATAATGTTATTTTGCAAATTAACATCATTGTTTTTAATCATTTTGATCATATTGTCATTTCCATTCTCCGAATTGTAAATTGAGTAGGTGACAAGAACTATTTTATAGCCGGCTCTTTTTAAAGAAAGGGATGCGTTATGCAGTGGGTAAAAATTTAGTCGACTTTAATTTAAGCACAATTACAATCACACACACTTCAGAATTTCACTTAAAAAACACACACATAGGTGCTGATTTAGAATAATGTAGCTAGTTCAGATTTCTCTTAAGAGCGCAATAAGCTCCAAATAGTTGCTCAAAAATACACAACACAATAGTCTTATTTTTTCTTATTTTAATACCCAAAAAGTGTGTAATATTCACTGGATTGCTGCTTCATAACATCTCAGCACAGAGATTAAATTAGTTTTATTAAAAATGTGACATTAACATACCATTCAGACAGTCCAGGAGGAGCATATATGGGGGAAAAAAGGAAACAAACAGTGCAAATTTAAGTGCAGACGTTGAGATTAAGTGATTGGCTAAATGATGAAATCTTGGTTCTATTGGTCAATCTACTCACAAGATGTTTGTGGTATAAGCGCGGTTAGCAGATAGGGCTGCCACCCAAAAAGGATGATGTATTGTGTGGGGTTCCCTCCAGGCTCGTCTCGTCAGTGTGACAATGGTATATATAGAGGAGAAAAACAGCACTACATAGCACGATCTGACATGTAATAAACTTTATAAAAAATAGACATATAAAATGTGCACTTACAATGTGCTAGTATAAAATTCGCATTTATCACAATAAAAGTGAATCAAGTGGGTACTCCGCAGCTCTCACCGCCTCACATCAAGTGAGTGGTGTTTTGGACCAGTGAGGGATCCGAGCTGCACCGTCCACAGAGCCGTGACATCACACGCACCGGAGGACACACAGAGATTGGAATCTCAAGGTGCAGGCGAAGGAGATCCAGAGCCAGAGAGGAGGCGGTGAGAGCTGCGGAGTACCCACTTCATTCACTTTTATTGTGATAAATGCGAATTTTATACTAGCACATTGTAAGTGCACATTTTATATGTCTATTTTTTATAAAGTTTATTACATGTCAGATCGCGCTATGTAGTGCTGTTTTTCTCCTCTATATATACCATTGTCACACTGACGAGACTAGCCTGGAGGGAACCCCACACAATACATCATCCTTTTTGGGTGGCAGCCCTATCTGCTAACCGCGCTTATACCACAAACATCTTGTGAGTAGATTGACCAATAGAGCCAAGATTTCATCATTTAGCCAATCACTTAATCTCAACGTCTGCACTTAAATTTGCACTGTTTGTTTCCTTTTTTCCCCCATATATGCTCCTCCTGGACTGTCTGAACTATATCATTCTACTTGGGACCCGTGAAACAGGTTCCACCAGAGGGTTTGAGCAGGGATATAAGATTTGAGCACATATTGTCTATTGCACTCTTAATTTGCACTTACTGTCACATATATTTTAAGTAGTTAGCGCATCTTATTCACTATTATCCACAATTAACATACCATACCATCAAAATAGATCTCTGCAGTAATTAACATAATAAAATTGAAAGTTTGGAAAAAATTAAGCAATCCTTGCAGCCACCTACAGGGGCCTATGCAGAGAGCTCCGATAAGTCAGTTTTCGCCAGGTTTTCGCCAGGTTTTCGCCAAAAGTGCCTTTAGCTATTCAGGAAGCAGCGAGAACCGGGCGAGAGTCTGCTAATTCAACGTTTTTTTTTGGCGGATATATATATGCACCTTAAACCTGGCTGTGCTCAAAGCTGTGACCATGCATCAAGCTTAAGCCTACAGGGAACCATGTTAAAAATGGTTTTTGAAGCATAAAGTGGCACTGTGTGCTCATTTGCATGTCATTTCCCAGAATCCCTTGCTGAAGTGGAAGTGCTATGTGCTGGGTGATAATGGTGAAAGGCGGGGTTGCAGACCTGCCTAAGACATGCAGATGAGCATACAGTTGTATTTACATTTGCATATTTGGACAGGAGGGCGGGGACAGTGGACTGGAGGGGGGGGGGGAGTGGACAGGAGGGGGGGAGAGTGGACAGGAGGGAGGGAGAGTGGACAGGAGGGGGGGGGACAGTGGACAGGAGGGGTGGGACAGTGGACAGGAGGGGGGACAGTGGACAGGAGGGGGGGACAGTGGACCGGAGGGGGGGTGGGTTGCTTAAAATTTCTGGGTCCCTTCTCTTCACTCCCCCTGTATGTTTCTCCGCTCTCCCCTCTCTCTCCACTCCTGCCACCCCCACCCCATGCGTAGCTCCAGTCCCCACCCTAGTGTCTGACACATACACAGTGACACACACACACACACACACACAGTGACACACACACACACACACACACAGTGACACACACACACACACACACACAGTGACACACACACACACACACACACACACACACACACACACACACACAGTGACACACACACACACAGTGACACACACAGTGACACACACACACACAGTGACACACACACACAGTGACACACACACACACACACACACAGTGACACACACAGTGACACACACACACACAGTGACACACACAGTGACACACACACACAGTGACAAACAGTGACACACACACACACACACACACACACACACACACACACACACACAGTGTCACACACAGTGTCACACACAGTGTCACACACAGTGTCACACACAGTGTCACACACACACACACACACACACACACACACACACACACACAGTGACACACACACACACAGTGACACACACACACACACACACACACACACACACACACACACACACACACACACACACACAGTGTCACACACAGTGTCACACACAGTGTCACACACAGTGTCACACACAGTGTCACACACAGTGTCACACACACACACACACACACACACACACACACACACACACACACACACACACACACACACACACACACACACAGTGACACACACACACACAGTGACACACACACACACACACACACACACACACACACACACACACACACACACACACACACACACACACACACACACACAGTGACACACACACACACAGTGACACACACACACACACACACAGTGACACACACACACATTGTCACACACACACACACACACACACACACACACACACACACACACACACACACACACACACAGTGTCACACACACACACAGTGTCACACAAACACACACACACACAGTGTCACACACACACACACACACACACACACACACACACACAGTGTCACACACACACACACACACAGTGTCACACACACACACACACACACACACACACACACACACACACACACACACACACACACACACACACACACACACACACAGAGTGACACACACACAGAGTGACACACACACACAGTGACACACACACACACACACACACACACACACACACACACACACACACACACACAGAGTGACACACACACACAGTGACACACACACACACACACACACACACACACACACACACACACACGTCACCTCTCCTTCCGGCCGTCGACATCTTAGTTACTCCGCGAGGAAGGAAGGGGGTCCTTCCGGGCGCCGCCATCTTAGGCGCCGCGTGGCAGCTGCAGGCTGCCTGCCCACTGCTGGTCCCGGGAGGGGGGGAGGCGAGTGGAGCACCAGGGAGGCGGGAGGTGAGTGGAGCGCCGGGGAGGGAGGTGAGTGGATAACCGGGGAGGGGGGGGGGGAGGTGAGTGGAGCACCGTGGAGGGGGGGAGGTGAGTGGAGCACCGGGGAGGGGGGTGAAGCACCGGGGAGGGAGGTGAGTGGAGCACCGGGGAGGGGGGGAGGTGAGTGGAGCGCCGGGGAGGGGGGAGGAAACGCCGGGGAGGGGGGGAGGTGAGTGGAGGGAGGTGAGCACCGGGGAGGGGGGAGAGAGTGGCAGTTGGGTGACGTCAGACCCACCAATCTGATTGGCAAGAGGCTGAGGACCAATCAGATTCACCGCAGCTAGTACCAACCATTCGATTTTATATATTAAGATATATAGATATATATACAGCTTAACCCCGTTATAGCGCGGTCCTCGGGGGGCCACCCGCGACCACCGCGTTATAAACGGTGGTGGTACCGCGTCCGCCAGAGGGGGAAAGCTGAGAACTCTCCCAGCGTTCCCAGGCCCGGTGGGGCAGCGGCAACAGCACGCAGCACTTACCCGGCATCTTGCAGCTCTTCTCCCTGTCTCTGCTTCCGTCTTGCGAGAGCAAGCTCCCTTAAAGAGACAGTGTGTCTCTGTGTGTGTGTGTGTATATTTGACTTTGTGAGACTGTGTGTGTGTGGCAGTGTGTGTGTGTGCAGTGTGCTGTGAGTGTATGCAGTGTGCTGTGAATGTGTGTGCAGTATGCTGTGAGTGTGTGCAGTGTGCTGTGAGTGTGTGCAGTGTGCAGTGAGTGTGTGTGCAGTGTGCTGTGTGTGTGCACTGTGCTGTTAGTGTGTGCACTGTGCTGTTAGTGTGTGTAGTGTGTAGTGTGTAGTGTGCAGTGTGCAGTGTGCAGTGTGTGTGCAGTGTTCTGTGAGTGTGTGCAGTGTGCTGCGAGTGTGTGCAGTGTGCTGCGAGTGTGTGCAGTGTGCTGCGAGTGTGTGCAGTGTGCTGCGAGTTTGTGCAGTGTGCTGCGAGTTTGTGCAGTGTGCTGCGAGTGTGTGCAGTGTGCTGCGAGTGTGTGCAGTGTGCTGCGAGTGTGTGCAGTGTGCTGCGAGTGTGTGCAGTGTGCTGCGAGTGTGTGCAGTGTGCTGCGAGTGTGTGTGCAGTGTGCTGCGAGTGTGTGTGCAGTGTGCTGCGAGTGTGTGTGCAGTGTGCTGCGAGTGTGTGTGCAGTGTGCTGCGAGTGTGTGTGCAGTGTGCTGCGAGTGTGTGCAGTGTGCTGCGAGTGTGTGCAGTGTGCTGCGAGTGTGTGCAGTGTGTGTGCAGTGTGCGTGCAGTGTGCTGCGAGTGTGTGTGCAGTGTGCTGCGAGTGTGTGTGCAGTGTGCTGCGAGTGTGTGTGTGCAGTGTGCTGTGAGTGTGTGTAGTGTGCAGTATGCTGTGAGTGTGTGCTGCGAGTGTGTGCAGTGTGCTGCGAGTGTGTGCAGTGTGCTGCGAGTGTGTGCAGTGTGCTGCGAGTGTGTGCAGTGTGCTGTGAGTGTATGCAGTGTGCTGTGAGTGTGTGCTCAAAAGAAACAAACTTTAAATTCTAAATGTAAAAATTTAAAAAACTTTTTTTAATTCGGGGTCCACGCTCAAACCGCGTTATAAGCGTATCGCGCGATAACAGGATTGAGCTATATCTCTCTCTCTTATATATATATATATATATATATATATATATATATATATATATATATATATATATATATATATATATATATCTATATCTATATCTATACAGCTGTCTGTGGGTGGTTTTCTGGGTATGCACCTTAACCCTGGCTGTGCTCAAAGCTGTGACCATGCAGCAAGCTTAAGCCTATAGGGAACCATGTTAAAAATGGTTTTTGAGGCAAAAAGTGACACTGTGTGCGCATTTGCATGTCATTTCCCAGAATCCCTTGCTGCAGTGGAAGTGCTGTATGCTGGGTGATAATGGGGAAAGGCGGGGTTGCAGACCTGCCTAAGACATGCAGATGAGCATACAGCTATATTTGTGTATATATATATACACATACATATCTCTCTCTCTCTCCCTCATATATATATATATAAATATACTAGCCGAGAGACCCGGCGTTGCCCGTGAGTTAAATTTCCTGCTAGGAAAAGAGGGGGGGAGGAGGGGAGGGGGGGACAGTGGACAGGAGGAGGGGAGGACGGGACAGTGGACAGGAAGGGACGGGACAGTGGACAGGAAGGGATGGGACAGTGGACAGGAGGGGGACGGGACAGTGGACAGGTGGGGACGGGACAGTGGACAGGTGGGGACGGGACAGTGGACAGGAAGGGACGGGACAGTGGACAGGAGGGGACAGTGGACAGGAGGGGACGGGGACAGTGGACAGTGGACAGGAGGGGATGGGGAAAGTGGACAGGAAGGGACGGGGACAGTGGACAGGAGGGGACGGGGACAGTGGACAGGAGGGGACGGGGACAGTGGGCAGGAGGGGACGGGACAGTGGACAGGAGGGGAAGGACAGTGGACAGGAGGGGAAGGACAGTGGACAGGAGGGGACGGGACAGTGGACAGGAGGGGACGGAACAGTGGACAGGAGGGGACGGGACAGTGGACAGGAGGGGACGGGACAGTGGACAGGAGGGGACGGGACAGTGGACAGGAGGGGACGGGATAGTGGACAGGAGGGGACGGGACAGTGGACAGGAGGGGACGGGACAGTGGACAGGCGGGGACGGGCACAGTGGACAGGAAGGGACGGGACAGTGGACAGGAAGGGATGGGACAGGACAGTGGACAGGTGGGGACGGGACAGTGGACAGGAAGGGACGGGACAGTGGACAGGAAGGGACGGGACAGTGGACAGGAGGGGACGGGACAGTGGACAGGAGGGGACAGTGGACAGGAGGGGACGGGGACAGTGGACAGGAGGGGACAGTGGACAGGAGGGGATGGGGAAAGTGGACAGGAAGGGACGGGGACAGTGGACAGGAGGGGACGGGGACAGTGGACAGGAGGGGACGGGGACAGTGGGCAGGAGGGGACGGGACAGTGGACAGGAGGGGAAGGACAGTGGACAGGAGGGGAAGGACAGTGGACAGGAGGGGACGGGACAGTGGACAGGAGGGGACGGAACAGTGGACAGGAGGGGACGGGACAGTGGACAGGAGGGGACGGGACAGTGGACAGGAGGGGACGGGACAGTGGACAGGAGGGGATGGGATAGTGGACAGGAGGGGACGGGACAGTGGACAGGAGGGGACGGGACAGTGGACAGGAGGGGACAGGGGACAGGAGGGGGCGGGGACAGTGGACAGGAGGGGGGGACAGTGGACAGGAGGGGGGACAGTGGACAGGAGGGGGGGCCAGTGGACAGGAGGGAGGGACAGTGGACAGGAGGGGGGGACAGTGGACAGGAGGGGGGGACAGTGGACTGGAGGGGGGGACACTGGGGAGGAGGGGGGGACAGTGGGGAGGAGGGGGGGACAATGGGGAGGAGGGGGGGACAATGGGGAGGAGGGGGGCAGTGGACAGGAGGAAGGGGCAGTGGACAAGAGGGGGGGCACAGTGGGGAGGGACGGGGACAGGAGGGGGGGCAGTGGACAGGAGGGGGGGGGGCAGTGGACAGGAGGGGGGCAGTGGACAGGAGGGGGGCAGTGGACAGGAGGGGGGGCAGACGACAGGAGGGGGGGCAGACGACAGGAGGGGGGGGCAGTGGACAGGAGGGGGGGGCAGTGGACAGGAGGGGGGCAGTGGACAGGAGGGGGGCAGTGGACAGGAGGGGGGGACACTGGGGAGGAGGGGGGACAGTGGGGAGGAGGGGGGGACAATGGGGAGGAGGGGGGCAGTGGACAGGAGGAAGGGGCAGTGGACAGGAGGGGGGGCACAGTGGGGAGGGACGGGGGACAGGAGGGGGTGGCAGTGGACAGGAGGGGGGCAGTGGACAGGAGGGGCGGCAGACGACAGGAGGGGGGGGCAGTGGACAGGAGGGGGGGAGAGTGGACAGGAGGGGGGGAGAGTGGACAGGAGGGGGGGAGAGTGGACAGGAGGGGGGGACAGTGGACGGGGGGGGGGCAGTGGACAGGAGGGGGTGACAGTGGACAGGAGGGCGGGGACAGTGGACTGGAGGGCGGGGACAGTGGACAGGAGGGGGGGACAGTGGACAGGAGGGGGGGACAGTGGACAGGAGGGGGGGCAGTGGATAGGAGGGGGGGACACTGGAGAGGAGGGGGGGACAGTGGGGAGGAGGGGGGGACAATGGGGAGGAGGGGGGCAGTGGACAGGAGGAAGGGGCAGTGGACAGGAGGGGGGGCAGTGGACAGGAGGGGGGGCAGTGGACATGAGGCGGGGGGATGGGGGGCAGTGGACAGGAGGGGACAGGGACAGTGGACAGGAGGGGACGGGACAGTGGACCGGAGGGGGCGGGACAGTGGACAGGAGGGGACGGGACAGTGGACAGGAGGGGACGGGACAGTGGACAGGAGGGGACGGGGACAGTGGAAAGGAGGGGACGGGATGACAGTGGACAGGAGGGGACGGGACAGTGGACAGGAGGGGACGGGGACAGTGGACAGGAGGGGACGGGACGACAGTGGACAGGAGGGGACGGGACGACAGTGGACAGGAGGGGACGGGACGACAGTGGACAGGAGGGGACGGGACGACAGTGGACAGGAGGGGACGGGACGACAGTGGACAGGAGGGGACGGGACGACAGTGGACAGGAGGGGACGGGACAACAGTGGACAGGAGGGGACGGGACGACAGTGGACAGGAGGGGACGGGACGACAGTGGACAGGAGGGGACGGGACGACAGTGGACAGGAGGGGACGGGACGACAGTGGACAGGAGGGGACGGGACAGTGGACAGGAGGGGAAAGACAGTGGACAGGAGGGGACGGGACAGTGGACAGGAGGGGACGGGGACAGTGGACAGGAGGGGACGGGGACAGTGGACAGGAGGGGACGGGGGACAGTGGACAGGAGGGGACGGGGGGCAGTGGACAGGAGGGGGGGACAGTGGACAGGAGGGGGCGGCAGTGGACAGGAGGGGGGCAGTGGAAAGGAGGGGGTGACAGTGGACAGGAGGGGGGGCAGTGGACAGGAGGGGGGCAGTGGACAGGAGGGGGGGACACTGGGGAGGAGGGGGGGACAGTGGGGAGGAGGGGGGACAATGGGGAGGAGGGGGGCAGTGGACAGGAGGAAGGGGCAGTGGACAGGAGGGGGGGCACAGTGGGGAGGGACGGGGGACAGGAGGGGGTGGCAGTGGACAGGAGGGGGGCAGTGGACAGGAGGGGGGCAGTGGACAGGAGGGGCGGCAGATGACAGGAGGGGGGGCAGTGGACAGGAGGGGGGGAGAGTGGACAGGAGGGGGGGTGAGTGGACAGGAGGGGGGACAGTGGACGGGGGGGGCAGTGGACAGGAGGGGGTGACAGTGGACAGGAGGGCGGGGACAGTGGACTGGAGGGGGGGGAGTGGACAGGAGGGGGGAGAATGGACAGGAGGGGGGGAGAGTGGACAGGAGGGGACGGGACAGTGGACAGGAGGACGGGACAGTGGACAGGAGGGGACAGGACAGTGGACAGAAGGGGACGGGACAGTGGACAGGAGGGGACGGGACAGTGGACAGGAGGGGACGGGACAGTGGACAGGAGGGGAAAGACAGTGGACAGGAGGGGACGGGACAGTGGACAGGAGGGGACGGGGACAGTGGACAGGAGGGGACGGGGAAAGTGGACAGGAGGGGACGGGGGGCAGTGGACAGGAGGGGGGGACAGTGGACAGGAGGGGGGGGCAGTGGACAGGAGGGGGGACAGTGGACAGGAGGGGGGGACAGTGGACAGGAGGGGGGACAGTGGACAGGAGGGGGGGCAGTGGACAGGAGGGGGGGAGAGTGGACAGGAGGGGGCGGGACAGTGGACAGGAGGGGGGCGGGACAGTGGACAGGAGGGGGGCGGGACAGTGGACAGGAGGGGGGCGGGACAGTGGACAGGAGGGGGGCGGGACAGTGGACAGGAGGGGGGCGGGACAGTGGACAGGAGGGGGACGGGACAGTGGACAGGAGGGGGACAGGACAGTGGACAGGAGGGGGACGGGACAGTGGACAGGAGTGGGACGGGACAGTGGACAGGAGTGGGATGGGACAGTGGACAGGAGTGGGACGGGACAGTGGACAGGAGGGGGACGGTGACAGTGGACAGGAGGGGGGGAGACAGTGGACAGGAGGGGGTGACAGTGGACAGGAGGGGATTGGTGACAGTGGACAGGAGGGGGGGCAGTGGACAGGAGGGGGGCAGTGGACAGGAGGGGGGCAGTGGACAGGTGGTGGGAGGCAGCGGACAGCAGGGGGGGACAGTGGACAGGAGGGGGGGAGAGTGGACAGGAGGGGGGGAGAGTGGACGGGGGGAGAGTGGACAGGAGGGGGTGACAGTGGACAGGAGGGCGGGGACAGTGGACTGGAGGGCGGGGACAGTGGACTGGAGGGGGGGAGTGGACAGGAGGGGGGGAGAATGGACAGGAGGGGGGGAGAATGGACAGGAGGGGGAGAGAATGGACAGGAGGGGGGGAGAGTGGACAGGAGGGGGGTGAGAGTGGACATGAGGGGGGGGTGAGAGTGGACAGGAGGGGGGTGACAGTAGACAGGGTGACAGTGGACAGGAGGGGGGGTGACAGTGGACAGGAGGGGGGTGACAGTGGACAGGAGGGGGGGTGACAGTGGACAGGAGGGGGGGCAGTGGACAGGGGGGGGACAGTGGATAGGAGGGGGGCAGTGGACAGGAGGGGGGGGCAGTGGACAGGAGGGGGGGCAGTGGACAGGAGGGGGGGCAGTGGACAGGAGGGGGGGCAGTGGACAGGAGGGGGGGGCAGTGGACAGGAGGGGGGGGACAGTGGACAGGAGGGGGGACAGTGGACAGTAGGGGTGGGATAGTGGACCGGAGGGGGGGGGCAGTGGACAGGAGGGGGGGGCAGTGGACAGCAGGGGGGGGGGACAGTGGACAGGAGGGGGACGGGACAGTGGACAGGAGGGGGACGGGACAGTGGACAGGAGGGGGACAGGACAGTGGACAGGAGGGGGACGGGACAGTGGACAGGAGTGGGACGGGACAGTGGACAGGAGTGGGATGGGACAGTGGACAGGAGTGGGACGGGACAGTGGACAGGAGGGGGACGGTGACAGTGGACAGGAGGGGGGGAGACAGTGGACAGGAGGGGGTGACAGTGGACAGGAGGGGATTGGTGACAGTGGACAGGAGGGGGGGCAGTGGACAGGAGGGGGGCAGTGGACAGGAGGGGGCAGTGGACAGGAGGGGGGCAGTGGACAGGAGGGGGGCAACAGTGGACTGGAGGGGGGGACAGTGGACAGGAGGGGGGGACAGTGGACAGGAGGGGGGGCAGTGGACAGGAGGGGGGACAGTGGACAGGTGGTGGGAGGCAGCGGACAGCAGGGGGGGACAGTGGACAGGAGGGGGGGAGAGTGGACAGGAGGGGGGGAGAGTGGACGGGGGGAGAGTGGACAGGAGGGGGTGACAGTGGACAGGAGGGCGGGGACAGTGGACAGGAGGGCGGGGACAGTGGACTGGAGGGCGGGGACAGTGGACTGGAGGGGGGGAGTGGACAGGAGGGGGGGAGAATGGACAGGAGGGGGGGAGAATGGACAGGAGGGGGGGAGAATGGACAGGAGGGGGGGAGAGTGGACAGGAGGGGGGTGAGAGTGGACATGAGGGGGGGGTGAGAGTGGACAGGAGGGGGGTGACAGTAGACAGGGTGACAGTGGACAGGAGGGGGGGTGACAGTGGACAGGAGGGGGGTGACAGTGGACAGGAGGGGGGTGACAGTGGACAGGAGGGGGGGCAGTGGACAGGGGGGGGGGCAGTGGATAGGAGGGGGGCAGTGGACAGGAGGGGGGGGGGGCAGTGGACAGGAGGGGGGGCAGTGGACAGGAGGGGGGGCAATGGACAGGAGGGGGGGCAGTGGACAGGAGGGGGGGGCAGTGGACAGGAGGGGGGGGACAGTGGACAGGAGGGGGGGGACAGTGGACAGTAGGGGTGGGATAGTGGACCGGAGGGGGGGCAGTGGACCGGAGGGGGGGCAGTGAACAGGAGGTGGGGCAGTGGACAGGAGGTGGGGGGCAGTGGACAGCAGGGGGGGACAGTGGACAGGAGGGGGGAGAGTGGACAGGAGGGGGGGAGAGTGGACAGGAGGGGGGAGAGTGGACAGGAGGGGGGACAGTGGCAGGGGGGGAGAGGGGACAGGAAGGGGTGATAGTGGACAGGAGGGCGGGGACAGTGGACTGGAGGGCAGGGACAGTGGACTGGAGGGGGGAGTGGACAGGAGGGGGGGAGAATGGACAGGAGGGGGGGAGAATGGACAGGAGGGGGGGAGAGTGGACAGGAGGGGGATGAGAGTGGACAGGAGGGGGGTGACAGTAGACAGGAGGGGGGGTGACAGTGGACAGGAGGGGGGGGGGTGACAGTGGACAGGAGGGGGGGTGACAGTGGACAGGAGGGGGGGGTGACAGTGGACAGGAGGGGGGGGTGACAGTGGACAGGAGGGGGGGTGACAGTGGACAGGAGGGGGGGCAGTGGACAGGAGGGGGGGGCAGTGGACAGGAGGGGGGGCAGTGGACAGGAGGGGGGGCAGTGGACAGGAGGGGGGGGCAGTGGTAAGGAGGGGGGGGCAGTGGTAAGGAGGGGGGGCAGTGGACAGGAGGGGGGGACAGTGGACAGGAGGGGCGGGGCAGTGGACAGGAGGGGGGGCAGTGGACATGAGGGGGGCAGTGGACAGGAGGGGGGCAGACGACAGGAGGGGGGCAGTGGACAGGAGGGGGGCAGTGGACAGGAGGGGGGGCAGTGGACAGGAGGGGGGACAGTGGACATGAGGGGGGGGGGCAGTGGACAGGAGGGGGGACAGTGGACAGGAGGGGGGACAGTGGACAGGAGGGGGAGGCAGTGGCAGGAGGGGGGGGACAGTGGATAGGAGGGGTGGGACAGTGGACAGTAGGGGTGGGATAGTGGACAGGAGGGGGGGCAGTGGACAGGAGGGGGGACAGTGGACAGGAGGGGGGTTGGTTACTTAAAATTTCTGGGTTGCTTAAAATTTCTGGGTCCCTCCTCTCCACTCCCCCTGTATGTTTCTCCGCTCCCCCC